>NW_009223452.1:0-16403 GCF_000690835.1 Fulmarus glacialis | reverse complement strand
GCCTTAGTAATTCATGCACAGACAATCAATTACACATGTGTGGTTGTTTCATATGCCTCAAGAAGTTGCAGTGTTTGAGTCAGTAATGTAAAACGTTAAACCTTGTTGCTAGAAAAACATCTTGCTCTTGTTTAGCACTTCTTACCAAGTAGGTGTTAAAATCTTCACAACAGCAGGTTGCTAACAGCACAATTATGCAATAGTTTATATGTATTTTATAAATATCAAAATTCAAGCACAGAAACTGAATGTCATGTTTAAACAGTTTTCCAAATGAATGCAAAAACCAGAGGCGCAGTCATTCAAGAAAAAAAGTTAGAAAAATACTGATTCTTATAGTTAGCAGTTATACAAGTATCACTAAAGAGAAGGATTAGCAAAAGTTCTAATCCGCTCTAAGGCTGGGTTTCCTAGGTAATCACTGCAGAAAAATCTGAAAATGTTGATCTCCCATCAGTCAGTGAGAACATAGTACTCATAGCACTATATCCAGCCAATTTGTCACTTTTTAATCCTATTGGTCATTTTTTTCAGAAAAAAATGCTGTTATCTAACTAAAGGAAACTTAAAATAAATAGGACAAGCACAAAAATAACCTAAATATCATGAACCACATCTTTCATAGTGTATTAGAGCCAATGTACTAATATTTCTCAAACTCACAGTTAACCTTTGAGACTAAAGTTTTCTGTGTGTAACTTACTTTCAGAAACAATAATTGACAATTTTGTTATTGGTGGAAGCTGGTTCCTAAACTACGCTAGAATAGAGTTGAAACCTATACTTAAAAAAACCCACACTTAAATCAAATAGGATCAGATCACCTTTATCCCACAAACCCAGGAGTGAGGACATCTTTAGCCAGAAAACTTCCAGATGAAGTTGTCTTCTGGCAGTTGCACAAGGCAGTATGAGCTGGAACTGGGGGAGAAGCTATTTGGACAATAAAGTCTAGATAACTTTGTACTCAAAAAGTTGAGCCTAAGGCTCAAATTGATTGATTCCAAGGCTAACTTCATCACCAGCATTAGCTGGTGCTAACGTCATCACCAGCATTGCCAGCTTCCACATCAGTGGATGTACATAGCCAGTATAGGAGTGAACAGATCTTGAAAAACAGGATTTACTCAACTTCATGGAATCATAAATGGGTGAAAAATGTTTTCAATTGCTGGAGAAAAAGCTCTGAAAGACTAGCTATAGCTATAACTTGCATACATCTTGGCCTAACACTAATGCCCAATGATACACTGGCCTCTATCGCTCAAGCTATACACAAGGCAATGTTCTAAAAGAGTTCAGCCTCCTCGAGCCATACAACAGAAACAGTCAGGGAACCCAGAGGTCTGTTTCTTTCTGTGTCTGGATTCCAGATTTTCTAACCAATAGCAAAAGTGAGACATAGCAATGGAATTGGTTTCTAGAAAAATACTGGTGAAAAAGAAGGGCTAAAGAGCCTGATTCTATTAAAGAATGATCCACATATAATAAATAGTAAACTCAATGTCAGACCTCAATTCTCTCAACCTGTTACAGCTGTTGCTAGATAAGCCCTCTCGGCAAAGAGAAGACACCACCTGCAAGTCATAAGGAAGTAGAAAACAGGCACTGTATTGATGCAACCACACGCAGCATCAGGAGGAACAGTCTTTCATGCCACCACCTTAGAGTCAGGACCACATGCAAAAATGCCGGGTTGGAGGATTAGCGACACATTTGTCCAAAGTTCGAAACAGTATTTCAGCATCAATGCCACTTGGGACACATACATCTACATAAATGAATATTTTCACTTTCCTTTTGCCTTAGAATCAACTCTAAACGCAATTAATAACAGTACAAAGTATCCTGACAATGTTTATAGTCAAAATATAAATTCCAAGGTGACAGACCCTGGACTCAAATTCCTGTCCCAGCAAAGAAAAAAAAAATCCATTAAAAAGAGTTTAGACTATTTAAAGTCTGGGGTACTGAAGTGCAAATTGACCTTGCACCACAAACATTAATGGCATCCCTCTAATGAGTATTATAACTCAGTATAGTCTATTTTTATAAGCAGTTGCTGACAGAACATAACAGCTACAAAGAGATGTGCTACACCAAACTAAAAGGGGTCAGCATCTGACCTTTGTCATAGTACTATGGCTTTGGAGAATCAATACTTTTCATTTTGTTATACATGAAAGCAAATCCCTTGCCATTCACCCAGAGACAGAGTGTCTAGAACCATTATTTAATTTGATTCCTTGAAGGACATATCTTAAGAACAATCAAATATTTACAGGATTTATCCTTATTTAATAGCCTAAAACAATATTATGCAAGAAACTTCATTTTTGTTTTTATGTTCAAGAAGTGTCTTTAGTCCATATTTAGTTAAAGGAAAAGTTAATGTTTTGAAGCCACTTCTATGGCCATTATGTTATCAGAATCCAGAATTCAATTGTCCTTGCATTATTTTTGAAGTTACAAGGTATAGATTAAAGTCCAGTGACTCTGGGGATCTTTCCACCTCATGTATTAATGAGGTCTTTGGGAAAATAGATTTCAGATTCAGTAGCCAATAGGATGGTAATGAATTGTGTTACATATGTCTCAGAGAAGTATCAGCTCAGAAGACATGTTGTATATAGATCCTGCAATTAGGACACTTATCCAGTGAGACCCTTGAACATGTCGTTCTTCATTCAGCATGCTACTTATTCTCACTTGCTCTACACAAAAATACTAAAAATCTCTTTTTAGCAAAATTTAAAAAAAAAAAAGTGGTATGTATGACTCCCTGTATAGTCTGGAGAAACAAGTGCATACACTCTCCAGAGCAGTTTATCCCATCCGTTTAGGGCACTAACCTCCAGATGAATCAACCTGACAGCTTTTCATTGATTATACAGGTATCTCAGACCAGATAGCTAAAGCTGGGGCAATAGGACAATGTCTAAGGGTCAAACCTTCAACTTTTGGTGCCTAGGGCAGAGGTACAATATACTTGACAGACTTTTCACTTCTGTGAAGGCTGAAAAAGAAACTCCCATCCATCTCACTGTACAAGGAGAGTTAGCAAAAGTAAGACTAAAACAGGATGAAAAAACTTACTGGCAAAGTTCCAGCAGCAAATTAAGAGAGACCTTAAGGAGAGAAATGAGCTACTTAAATCAGTTCCCATAAAATGCAAAGCCAAAACCAATTGGCAGGATTCTACAGATTTTATGTCTCACTGTGAAAAAGCCTCTTCCTATACAGTGGGCACATATATTGCCTATTGCAACACTTTCTGCCTTTCTTTTGAATCTGCATTTCTCCCTTAAACCAGATAACATGGCAAGGATTGCCTATTCACTTTGGAAGTGGGTGAAGGTTAATGTTTCAGGAAAGAGCATCATGGAATTCTGTGGGTTTTGGTTTTTATTTTCAGTGTTGGATTTAAGTCTGAACTTTCATACTGATCTGGGTTTGATGAATCCCAGCTATTTTTACAGGTGGTCAGAACTCTTTCCTCCATTTTTGCCTCCATAAGTGTAGAATGAGTGATGAGTTACCACAATACACCCTAGAAAATCAGCATACTCTGTCAGAAGCTTATTACTATTGAGGTAAATATATATCAGGAAAAGCGACACATTCTGTAAGTTCCTTGAAAGATCAGTAAAGCAGGAATTAAGATTTGCCCTTACAGTTCTCTAACCCTGCATCAATATAATAAAATTCCTCAAGTTTAACATTTCTTTTTTCAATTTACTTTGTGCCAAGTATCAGTCTCCTTAATACTGCAGCATTACAGCCTGGCAGGGCTAATTTGGAGCCATCTCCAGAACAAGAGCTTTGTTCCCAGTTTATGGAAGGATCTTATTAAATGTGCCAAGGCTACTAATATAAGGCTTAACACAGCAGTGAGATATCTCACGCCAAGATGTGTACTACTGTGTTCAGATAAATTTTAGTTAAACATTGGTTATTAGGAAAACTGCACTTCTTTGATTCAAGCCCAAGTTACATATGAAGACTGTTTCAAGCATACATCAGTTGGATTTTTATTCTTCCTTCAAGTTTAGGCTTACAGCATTTATAACTAGTCAGAAATGGTGTTACAAATGTTCAAGCAACTTCACAATAAAAACCTTTATAATTTTCAACAACTTCCTTGCTTTTGCAATTGTGCTGCCCAATGATTGTTGCACATTTCATTAACAGTGTAATAGGCAGGTAGGAATCCCTTTTAAAGAGGCCTGCTAGATCAGTCTGAGTGAAATATATTGCCAGTGTTCTTCTCTAATGCAGAAATTCAGTTTCTCTACCAAAATGTGCCAGTAAAACAGTGGAAACTGGAATACTTGGGAGATACCCAGTAATTGAGTATTTGGAGAGAGGAAGTAGAAGGGGAAAAAACTTACTAGCTATGTTTTATTTTGATACAAGTATTTGGTACCAAAATCATAAGCACTACCTGCAAGTGTTCACACCCAGATCCTCCAAAAATGTGTGCTCTAGCTTCTGAAGTACATAAAGAGCACCAGCAAACGTTCCCCTATTCTGAAAGCCTTAACTGATTGCAAGGTGAATATCTACCCCATCTTTCTAACTCTTTTTTTTAAGGATGGGGGAGGAGTAATTAAGGCTAAGGCATCCATCAACTGCAGCACCCAAGTCTGACATTACTTACCTCTTGTTCAAGGCAACAATACAGAAACAAGAAACTCAAAGTATATATCTTACCATGTTTATCATCAGCAACTCAGAGGGTCCCATAGAGTCCTTCCACCACAGCAGTTCAAAATTGAAGCCAATCTTACCACTCCAAGGTACCACCCTCACCACCTGCAGTTCTAAATTACAACAACTAAATCACAATTTATTAAAAAAAAAAAAAAGTTAATCATCGCTTGCAAAATTATCATATGAAAATAAATATTGTATTGACATTTACCTTTTGGACAATAGGTTACTTACTGCGTCAGATGCTGGGCTTTCTGCAGTGAAGCTTTGTCCTACAACACAGGCTGAAATTTCTTCTTACTCTCTTATCTCGTCCTGCACATCCACTCCAGCACAACCTCCTCTCCGAATCCACAGGTCTCCAGTGACACTTCAAGTAATTGTTTTCTCATCTAGTATCTGCTGGAGAGGTGAAGCATGGTCTGCCAGCAGCCCTTTCAGAGTATGAGAGTCACACTAAGAGCACTTTCCTAGTTTTGCTGAGGAGGGTGATAGTAGGCACACAATGGAGCACCCAGGATGGGTGACCAAGACTGGAACTCTGCCAGCAGCAAAATAGTATTTTTCGATGTCACATTCATTGAGACTTGTGACACGAAATGGTATAGGCATATTGTCGATCTTTAAAGTAGATTTCATCTGGTACTTCTTTCAGCAAGCTGGGTTATTTGTCTGTAGCACAGAAATAGCTTCACATACACAGCTAATGAATGGATTTCATTAGCTTGAAAAAAAGAATCTCAAAAGTGTGAGAATGGAAAGAGAAAAGTGCGTAACCATCACATTTGTTACTAAATGTATGTTCCTTCCAAATAACAACACTGAATTTGATTAGATCAATAGCATTCACAGTAAGATGCAAAATATATAAGAAACTTGGTAAGGTAAGTAAAACTACAAACCTGCAAATCAGAACTAACCTTCATTATTCAGTCATTTTAATTACTTAACAAGAAAGAGAAGTGCATGAAGAAGTTAACACATAATAAAAACTCAAGCACTAATGTATTCCATTTCCAAAGATAAGCAGAGGGAAAGGGAACATCTGAACAAAACACTCAGTTCTGTCCCATTGACATTCTGAAGACCTTTGAATAAATTATTGCTTATTCACATAGAACATCACAGTATCATAAATACACAGGTTTTAAACTGCAGAGTACTTGATGAACTGATATCTTTTAAAGAATCAATACATTTCCACCATTTAGTCAATGGAAGCATTGGAGATTGTCATTCAAAAAAGTCAAATAATTTATTTAGAATGCATTAAGGTTTTATACCATTATAGAAGACATAGTGCAGGGTCTCAAGACCTGCCTTAGCCTGAGCTGCTTTAGACTGTGATGTCACTCAGTTACACGAAAATTCTTTATCACTTAAGTTGGTTTAGCTTGGGCTCTGTGAATACCATATGAGGTAAACCTTGGTACGTACTGCATAATAGAAAGGTCTTTATACTAACTGAGATTTGGGAACAATACTGAGCCACTTTCAGAGTTTAGCTGTGCACACACATACTTACACATGTAGAGACACACACACACGTGCGCACACACGACACACACACGCAGACTTCACAGTCTCCCTGGTGAAAGACCCTGGTAACTCATCGTGATTTCTCCACCCTCAGTCTTCTTGAGGGAGGCTGAAACTGTTGACTCCAGGGCCCAGAGGAACGCTAGAAGGATGAGCACCACACAAGGGAAACTGAGGTAGATACTAAGAAATCTGCTTACAATAAATTTAACTATATTATTAATGAGACTTTCCTGTAGAAATTAGATAATCTGGACTTACTTTGATTGGATTTTAAATATTTCACTAAGAAACTCCCATAAAGTCCCTCATGAAAGGTCCATATTTTAACCCACAAAAAAATTTGAAGTCTCTCTCCCATCTTGAGCTATCCTGTTCTTATTCAAGATTACAGTTTCCGCTGTTCAAGTACTTGCACAGACTCACTCTCCTCCCCAAGGTTCCTCTTGCATCTAGGTCAGTGTGTTTTATTATTGTGAAGAGACTCTTCACTTCAAGAGGAGTTGCATGCCAGTTCCCCCAGTATCTTAAGGTAACAGAGTAGAACATTGAGGTGTTGTTGCTGTATATGTATATATGTATAGAGGCATGTTTACAGGACAGGACACGTTGTGTTTGCTCTGTATGGTCTAAAAGCAAATGCTTATTCTTTGGCTACTTTTTTCACAACCTTGAAAAAACTATTAAGACTTGCACTATAAAAAGTTGAAGTCTTCAGACCTGGTACAGACACATTTCATTGCATGGAAGGTGAAATTAGCTATTAGACTCCTCCAGCTCTGGTCTAATTAAGTAGAAAATTTCAAAGTAAGCAAGCTAAAACTTTATGTCATCAGAAACAATAACCTTTCCATTTTCAAACTTACATACCAACTCTTCTCTAACTGTACTTTTATTTTAGGTTAATAACACCTGGTTCTTCAGGGACCTAGTAGCATTATTCATCTGAAAGGAGAAAATACAAGTCAGGTAAGCCCTTAGATAAAATAGGTAATTAGTTTCTCATGTCAATACAAAAACTTCAAGCTTTATTTTAAAGTAATATGGAAATAAGCAACTTTTCTTCATGTTTATTGTTCTGTTTCATGTATGTAACTGACCAAAAAGTAGTATTTTTGCACTACATGTGAATGAATCAGCACGTATTTATTGGCTCTATCAGACATAGGGGAAGCTTCTAGCAGCTTCTCACAGAAGCCACCCCTGTAGCCTCCCTGCTACCAAAACCTTGCCATGCAAACCCAATACACACACTTTTCATAAGTTATTAAATTACTGGAGCATTCAGTATGCAAAAGCCTTTTTTACATTCATTAAACTTATGCATAAATTTGAAGTATGTCTGAAGGAATAGCTAAAACTTCTTTTTTGATCTCTTGTTTTCTGGAGCTGTACAACATAGCGGAGATCTGAATGAGATTCTGAACAGGAGGTCATCGATTTGATTGATAGCATGAAGTTTTTGTTCTGTTCATTAAACTTATTATCTCACTGTGGATCATGTGGTTTCAGAAGGGCCTGTTAACACCTTTTTTGAAGACACTATCGGAGCTCTGGGAGTACTTTTTTCTTGCCACCTTTGCTTCACCAGTAGAATATGCCTGGTTCTCCGGACAACTCTAAACTTAAAACACGTTAAAATAACGCATTTCCTGCCTCTATGATTATGCAAACCAGACTCAAAGTCCCAGACCGTGTCATAGACAATCAGAAAATTGGACATGAGCCTGTGGTATCTAATTTTGCAGTAGTCCTTGATTTGAGAGTCATCCTAAAACATTTAGGAAACCATATAATATTATAAAACTGCTACATTTTTTACTTTTTACCCCACACATTATCCTTAAAAGGTGAGGAGAAGACAGAACTAGAAATGCTCATGATACTGCAATGGGACAATGTTCTGCTGAAATAATGAAAAAGATAATAGGAAAATTATTGTATATACATTTATCCATACCTACAGATTTCCTAATGGAAGATTAGTATTGTTGTTGAGAAAAAAAGATAAGTAAGTTTAAATGAATTCTGCCAGTTCTCTTTCATCATTTTCATTTATTCTGTGTTCTTTTTACAGACTTTGTTTGTCTGTAATATTTAGGAAAGATCTATTCCATACTCTTTCAGTTTACCTCTGGCAAATTACCTTGTATCACCAGTGATATGGAAATACAAATGAGCAGTATAAATCTTCTTGAAAATCATTTAAGATAGATTCGTAAGAACCCTGTTTATGTGAATATGAAACAAATGAGAAATATGATAAAGCCTGGGAGAAAAAATTCATCAGAGTGAAGCAGTATCTATGTGATTTCATAAGCAATACAAGAACACTTAGAGGCTTGGAAGTCAGAGATAAGTTAACATCTGAGGAGCTTCTGAAGTCTTAGGATTATAAACCATACAACATTTTCACTTCAGCAGAGCCACTGAACTTTATGACTAAGAGTAAACAAATTTCACAAAGGAAAGCAAAGCAAAAACAATATAAACTTACCTTTTAGGATCCATGCTAACCGGAGACAACAGTTTTGACATGAACAGTCTTAAGACAGATGGAGGTTGTCTTCCAATTGCATCAAGGTACTTCAAATCAATCTCATCAAGATATCTCAAATAAGAAAACAGTTTTGCTTACTTGTAAAAACAAGCTGCATCTTTTTTTGCTTACAGAGGCATAGCCATAATGGCCATTAGTACAGATTGTTTTTTCCTTTGGGTCTAATCTTCATGTATACAACACTAAGAGAAGCAAAGTCGTTGCTAGCAACAAGATACAGCTCTACAATCAAGTCTAAGAAGTAACTGAAAGGAGAGTTTCCTAGAGATGTTGGCACAATGTATTGCGGTTTTGCAGCTCAGAAAACTGCTTTAAGTTAGTGCACCAAAATACGACACAGTGGACAAGATCAAGGCACAGAAGAAAGTTTATTTTTTAATTCCTCTTATTTCAAACTGACTCATGAAGCAAATATGTTTAAGAGTTGTCTTTTTTATAGTTAGTACAGTACATGAGAAAAAAGCTATCAAATTAAACTACCTTGGGTTTGCACTGGGACAAATTATGAAACTAAGAACAAGACCGAGAAGAACCTCCCTTCACAACAGCGTGAAAAGCACGTGATCACTGTGTTTATGAGGTTGGATTTAAGGAGGGACCAGAGATATCCTGCTACAGCATATCACTGGGTTGCACTATTTCTATGTGTTATTCCTTGTAAATATCTTAATTGCTGTGAGGTATGAGCTATGCCAGGACCCTGAGCTATGCCAGGACTAGTAGACTTCACCTGGGGCCTTCGTCCAACACCTACTGCTCATGGGCCCAGGATTACCGTTGAAGCTCAGTCCCAGGGCTTCAGACACTGCCTGAGCTACAGTTCAGAAACGTGTGTCTCCAGCTCATGCCTATGCCTGGCCATGGGTGCTATGGGTCTGGGCCCCCACCTGCAGGCTAGTGATTATTCATGACCTGGTGATTACTCTGTGTGTGACTCCGGAAACTCAAGATTTTATTATTTTAGTTATTCAGTCCATCTTTTGTTGGAGGTCACAAGCCTTTAGATTGTGCAGACTGGAACTTGTTCTTCTGTCACAGTTGCCATGATTCATAGTTCAGTGTATTGGGTTAAAAAATCCATTACAAGGGCTTTCAGAAAAGTGTCATGTTCCTGCTGGAACATTTGATGTAGTCTCACGTTTTGCTCTTTACCAGCTTATGGCTCAAATACGCAGCAGAGGCTGAGAGCAGCGTAAGCACTGCCACCTTGATCATTCAGCAAATGTGATTTCAGGTCTTAAAAGGCTCAAAAATACTCATTATTTCTAGCAGTGTGTATTTTGTTAACTTTTATGGTAGGGGTTCACAGTGGAAAAGACAAATGGCTACCTCCAGAGGTAAAGTGGTCTTTACTGCAACTGTATGGATGGACATTCTTTCCTCCTAGAGCAAGAAGACCTAAGGCTTACAGGCTAGAAGGTCCACCTCCTGGTAACTCCCACTCTTCTTTAGATGGGGAGGATTGGGAAAATTTAAAAAACTGAATGGAATCCATTAAGCAAAATAAAAAAATGTAAACTTTAATTACTGCATAACAGGACCCTGTCCTTCACTAATACACTTGTGACTGTAGTACTGAACTGCATCTCTTTGCGGCCTCAGTTACCTGTTTGTCTAAGAGAGCCAACAACAGGAGCACCTATAATGCACAAGTACAATAAAGAAAAGAATGCCTTTACCCCACAAAAAATGGCATACTCTTTCCCGTGATTTGTAGAATACTTATTAATAATGACTAATTGGAGCTATAGTAAAATTTCATAGGGAGTGTATGACTTCACAAAGTACTAAACTTTTGAATTGAAACTTTAACTGTTTTTGATTCTTATGTTGAGTACTCAGAGGAAAAATTTTAATATTGTTGGGAACAAATTTGTGGTTGAAGCAGAATCTTAATACCTCCTCTTAAGTTTGGTGTTTATTTACCAGCTTACACATACATATCTATGCATGCACCTATCTTTCGATAAAGGATATGCCAGCTGCATGTGAACTGATTGAACTCTGTCATTGAAAAGTCATTTATTTCCATGAATTTTTTCGAGTGTAAATCCTCATGTACAGAAGCGATATTTATCCAGAATGTCTAAACAATATTTTGGACATCAAATAAAGAATTTAAGAGTGACGAGGTGAAGGCAATCAAAGGTAAAACACTACAGGCCAACTGATCATAGGGAAATCTTTGTTTAAAATTGAGAGCACAAAAATATGTCAAAGTAACTTATTTCGTAAATCTATAAACTAAATACTTTTTCTTCTCCTCTCTGCAGTTTCTAGTGTTTGATGAGTTCATATTTTCAAGATTAAAATGTGATGGAAGGATATTTTCAGAGAATGGTAGCATAATTGTAGAAAGTTCTTTACTTATGCCAGAACATCTATGTTTTATAAAGGGAGAAGATTCAAGACATGATTATTGGAGAAAACAGTCAGCAAAGAGGTTTCTTGGGGATTTAGAAGGTTAAGTAGGTAGAAAATCAAACTGAAACTTAAACTAAACTAAGAATATATCTTGCTAATGAGCCTGTTGTATGAAAAGCTGATGAAGAGTGGTCAAAACAGAGTAATATGTTTCTCTCCATGCAGAGGCATGGGGATCAGAAAAAGAGCAGCTGAACTGCAGAAGCAGTATTAATGAGAAAAATAACCTTCTTAAGAGAGCTGCAAAAAATCAATTCCTGAGGCAACTATGAACAAGAATTTCAGCAACCTGCCTCGTTAAACACTGATGGATGTATAGGATGTTCCTCGACAGTAAAATACACAAGAGAACTACTCAGCTCTAGGATCCATCAAACTTGTATGGATGTTCTTACAACTCCAAGACTTTGTAGTACTTCAGAAAGTGAAAAAGGTGGTCTGCCGCAGGACAGTCAATGAAAGAAATACGCAGAACATATAGTCGTACTATTAGACTGTCAAATAACGTTATAATTACCCAGCAATAATAAATAATGTTATGGAGTTAAAGAGAGAGTGTGTTATATCAAAACCAAGACTTATGGAGCATCTTGGAGACAAGGACTATAAAGCTATTCTCTTTCTGTTCTGTTTATGGGACAGACTTCCATAGGTGTACAGGTGTATAGAAAGTGTCAAGAAGTTACTATTTTGCCTCTGTACCTAGAAACAGAAAGGATGTAGCTTCATAATATTCCATCCAAATCTCTGATAAAATGATTCAGAAAAGGGTTGGTGTAAGTAAAAAGATTAAAAAAAGGATAAATGACAAATATTTCATTGGTGTTGAAAGATAAGAGAAGTTCAATAGTGGCTGAAAAAAGCAAGACATGAGGAGGTGGCTGAGGATATTGATGGGAAAAGAATATTACATTTTGTCAATTTTTCTTTTTAGAGAAATCAGTAATAAGCTCCTTAGAGGTAGAAGCAGAGGAAGACATGAACTGGCTGAGGGTTGAAATTAATCATAATGAAGAATCTGCTGGGATTGAAGATGGGATATTAAGTAAAATTAGAAAAGTTGTGGTTTACAAATAGGTAAAACAGAACCAAAGACAGAAAGGACATTTTTTATTGGTGGAAGTCAAGCTGGTTTTTGGATTTTTTAAGTGAATCATAGCAGAGACCCTGCACTCAGACTTAATAGCCTTACAATCAATTAACCTGTTCTAATTAACCTTGAAGAAATGGTTAATTTATTACATTTACTATTCTCAATTAATGAATATATTACCTTGCAAATTAATTTCTTTATCAAGTTTGTTTGATTAAGTCTCAAGCTTTGAATTCACATTTTAATTTGGCTGTATGGGTGAAAAATGTGGGCATGCAAATGTAAAACAACATGGTTTGACATTTCAAACAATTTACTTAAAGAGATTCAACACAGAAAACATCTGTTTATTATTTCACAATTGTAATTGCATAGAAGTTTCTATGCAGAATTTGAAAAGCACTTGAATATTTTAAGAGCAGGAAAAAGCATTACACTCTCCAGATAATATTCTCTGATTAAATTGAGGCATTCTTTCCTTTCTGGGTGGGGGGAGGGGGGGCACGGGGGAGAAGAAAAAAAGGAAAAAAAAAAGAAAAAAGGTATTGTAAACATTTATTCAAGAAATACTGCTGAAAACATTGGCTTTAACACTTATCTTTATTGCTCCCCACCTCAGGCAGTACACTTAAAGTTGTCAGGTGGCTTTCTATGGCTTAGAAACCAGGCTGCATTGCTTCCCTTCAGCAAACAAAAGTCTTACTTTTGCATATGGTTAGGTGATTGAGTGACCTGGCCTTCTTGGACTTCTTTTTTTCCCCCTTTTCAGGTGTTAATGCATTGAGGATTTTTCATTCAGATATAGTCATTGAGAAGAAAGTGATGTGGCAAATACCTGTTCTGACACTCACCCAAGACTGCAGAAGAGGCAACTCCCCTGCCTAACCCAGTGTAGTTAACAGGATTAAGTGGTCACTCTGTGGCCCTCTGCTGGGATTTTATAGCATAAAAACATCTGCATATCATGCTTGAGAATTTGTGGGTTATGATTTTATACAGAGAGGTTTTATACTATCAGCCATACCTCATTGTCACATATGGGTGTTAGCAACAACAAATTTAGTATTTGTGAACAAAGCTTCTACGTATTTTTAAGATTAGAGAGAAAATAATGGATAGCATCCATAACACCCAGTGATTCCAATTCAGTGATGTGTTCACTCAGCAGAGTATATTCAGGTTTATCATCTTTTCATTTTTTTCATATTCATTATTATCACTATATGAAAAGTTTTGACAAGTTTTCTTGTATTTGACATCACCTGAAAACAGTTTTCCTCTGAAAAGATCAGTCGCTGTTCAGTCATTTTAAAAGAATAGTCACTGTTCTGTTAAAATGGATGGGATCTGTCTGACTGGAAAAAGTGAAGAGGCTATCTGCCGCCTATTTTATAAAATATACACTGTGGCAGCAGTCATATCTGTATTGGGAGCCGGTTACCTGTTCTCCCAGAAGGGAGGGAGTAACGGGAAGCAACTTTTACAGAGAGCCCAGAGCTCTCTTGTTTCTGTTTGTTCTATAGATGGCCCATAAAACAGTGGCTTTATATTTTTACGAGCGTCTGGGAAAATGTTTACAATTTTTGAAACAATGTTGATCAGCCCTCTAGAGGTTTTGATGGCGATGAGAACAGGATGCTTCCCGTGACTACCTTGCTTGCCTGGGAGATCAACATGAGGTTCAGTTAACCTATGGAAATGGATGGAAACCTTTACTGAAATGAACAGCAACTCTCTCCTTTTGTACCTTTATTTTCTGATGTTTTTCATTTAAAAACTGATAACAGAGACATGGATAAATCTATTTTAGACTATCTTTCTTGTTTCTGTTCATAACTTCTGTACTACTTCTGATTTTTCTGTGAAAGTGAGATATCAATTTTTGTGTATTTTTTTTTTAACTTAAATATTTTTAAATGTAATCATGATTCAGTCTGAATCGAGATGGAATTTCATCCATCCTTTTAAATTTACCTGATTGCTTCTTGTACAGCATGAGAGCTTATTGTGTTTCCATCCCCGCAGTTTCTAGCCATAAAGAAGAGAAGTTGCCATTCCTATTATAACTGTGGTAGTGATCATAGAGAAGCATCGTGGCACAATCCTCAGTTTCTGCATAAGCATGCAAGAACTGAGGTTATCTGAGATAACCAGCAGCACTGAAACCCTGGCACAACAGCTGTGCTGCTACCATTAAATAAGCAAATTAGAATACACTTAGCTTCCCAGGTTCTTCTTGCATCTCAGCAGTTACAGCAGGTATTTTTGTATTGATTAGAATCGACCAGAAGGAAGTAGCTGAAACTTTTTTTGAAGTATCATTTAGCTGCACCATAATTAAAATTTAGAAAAATACAAATTTGGATATGAATTTTTTGAGTAGAAGGACTTGAAATTTCAAAACAATTTGTCACAATGTCTTGGTTTAATAGTTTTAAAACAAAATTTGGTGTTCATGTTGACATTATTTTATTTTGAAAAATGAATTTAATGATATTTAAGGATTTTAAACAAAATGTTAAAATAAATAAAGGTATTCCTATCCACAAACAGACCAACATGTCTTCCAGTTGCAAAACACAATACATACCTGCAATTTCAATAATCTAAGCAGATTATTGGCTAAAAATCTCTTTATAATTGCCTGTACATTGCTGACAAAAGACTTTTTCCCAGCTGTTTGTGATAACAGGTCTTTTTGTTAAACAAAGATAAAAATATTCTATTATGGCTCAGTAGTCTTTCTTTCTCTTTCTCATATATACACACTGTAGCTGAATTAACTTCTTTTTTCCACTATTTTTTACACATTATCTGTGTTCTCATATACATGAGTATATTCCTTCCTATTTTTTTAGACATTTATTGTCTTATTTCTTGACTTAAGAAAAAAAATCACTAGTGTTTTCTGTGCCACAATAGTACCTTCCTCACATATTTCAAATATTTTTGTAACTGTACAAGCCTGACATACAGTGAAGATCTAGAGCATGATCTCCTTTGTGTCATTATTCATGAATGTATCTAGTTGAGGATAGGAAAGCATCGCGTTTTCAAGGGTCATAAAAAGTATTAAGATTACCCATCAATATAAGCAAACTGGAGTGCAGCAAGTTCTTGTTTTTAAGATGCAAATAAAATTTACTTCTACATGGAAGACCCAGCTCAAGATCTATCCACCTCCTATATCCCATTTAAGCTTTTGCAATAGATGTATAAAATCAGATGATTAGAAATGATCATAACTCTATTTAAGTCGCATACCCAAAATCAATAATCATTTTCAGAAGGTCTTGTCTGAAAGCCTACAAACCTTGGATACAAGTTTACAACAATATTTATCCAGGGAAAGCTAGTTCAACTTAATAAAACGGGTGTTTTTTAAAAAAAAATTGTCCATAGATTCGAAAGAATTATTCTCCTGTGGAAAAACAAACAAAACAAAACAAAACAAATCCACCCTCTATTGGGAATTATTCTCACACCAAATTTTGCATACCCCTTTCAAGCTCAGAGCTAGCTAGAATGATTTACTGAACTCTAGGCAAAAGTGTCAATTGTTGTCTCTAAATCCAAATATCTAAGCCTGTTTTTCCCCTATTCTGAGTTCTGTTTTTTACAGAAACATCTTGAGAAATGGATTTGAAACTGAAAACGTCTCCTCTTTATACAGTTACTGTATTTGAGCAATGCCTGTGTCATAACCTTCTGCTAATGTGCAGTAATGACTGCAGCCAGCCATCATTACTTTTCCATTTCAGGAAGCGGCAGTGCTGCTGTGTTTTCAAATAGCCCAGACAAATACTATTTTTTATGGGAAAAAAATGTTTTCTACGGGAAAAAAAAAAAAGTTAAGGCTTATACCTATCTCTGTAAATTATGCTACCCATAGATTTTCCAGTATGGCAGAGGAATAAATTTGACATGTAGCAGCTTTATTTTTTTGTCCAAATTTAAGTTCCTCTGCAAAATTTTACTTTAAGAATGGCTTAACCATATTTTTAAAGTATGATTTATTGTAGTTTTCAGTTAGCTATTTGAATTATCCTTAAAGAAGGATGTAATTTCCCCCCC
>NW_009223451.1:8177-15145 GCF_000690835.1 Fulmarus glacialis | reverse complement strand
AACTCCTTTCACCACAACTCTTTGGGCCCGCCACCCCGCCATTTTTTTACCCAGCGAAGAGTACGCCCTTCCAAGACATGAGCAGCCAAATAATGGTATATCCATTGATTAACTGGAATGAATCCTTAACAATGTGAAGCTCAGCCTTGGTCCAGCTCAAAGACAGAGGTTTAGTCCCATCTGCATCTCTACCATAACCGGAATTATTAGCATATCAAGCTAACATTTGCCAGCGTTGTGTCTGTAAATTGCCTTCGGTTACGCTAGTAGCAGCACTCCCATATGTGTGGCTGTATGAACAGAAAACCCAGAGTGTCCTATGGGCTCCAGTTCCAAATTTGCTCATCTCTCTGCCTGCTGAGTGGAGGAACAAGTGATATGCCCTCAACATATATAGATGCCTTTGCATCCTTACGTGGATCCTGGCAGTGAGCATAATTTAGACTCCTGCATAATTTAGCAGCCTTTTCATTCTAGGCTGATGCAGTGCTCTGTAGCAAAATAGTATCCCTGTATTTTCAATAGTGCCACAAAGCGCCACCTCTTTTTGCAATTGCAATATGTGTTCTGTTTTTTCCTATAAATGCAATCAGTTCAGGAGATGTAGACATTTTGGAAGTGTTATTCCCTAATCCATAAATTAAGCACTTTAGTTATATCAGATTATACCAGTATTAAGTAAATCAGATGGTAACACAAAATGTTGGCTTACAAAATTTGTATAGAAACAATAGCCTATTTTTGCTTTTTTCTCAATTTTGGGGTGAAAACCTAAAATATTTGAAGGTTTTCTTTGATATCTGACTGTTTTTTTTTCTAATAATGAAATATGAAAATAAAAGCAATTAAAAAGTTTCTGTATTTCATTGCACCTATTCCAATACCTTAGTTCTTTTTTTCTTGTTTCTATCGGTAAAGAAATCAAAAGGAGAAAACTAAGTTTAAAGTGTTCTTTTTAATGCATCTTTATAATAAACTGTTGTTAAGTACAGTGTACTGTGTTCTGTCTAATTCTTCTTGTTTTCGTTAACTTGATGAAATAATCTTTGTTACATTTCAGCGCAGCATTTTGATAAAGAATGATATTTGTCTTAAGAATAACCACATGTATTTTTTGTTATCGTCACCTCATATAAAGCCATAATTCTCTGCGATTTTAAGACAATGTTCTCAGCAAGAGACTGAAATATCACAAAGAATAATCTCCCGCTGAGAAGAAGCAAAAGGCAGATTTCTCTCCACAAAATGCAAATTCTTTTCATGGGGTTTTGCTCAGCATAACAAAGGGAACCATAGCAACATAAGTAAGCATATACATTCAAAAACTGTAATTGACTGATAGGGTTGAGACAAAATTAAAGAGCAAAATCACTAGTGTTCAAAGTTTGCAAGCAAAGATGGGATGATACTTCAAGTTTTGCATTTAGATTCAGAGCTCATACAAATTTAGGGATAAAGATCACAGATAAGTAAATTTGAAATCTCTGGGTTGCATTTCTACCGATACAACAAATTTTAGTAGGGTTCAAGGCACAATAGAAAGGTGCCTTCTGAAATGCAAAGCTTTGTGCAGTGTATAGGATGTTTGGTGGTAACTTTCCCAGTTCCTGGAGGTTCAATGAATTAGAAAGATAATCTGCCATGCTGGCTATTATTACTTACATTACACTGATCAACAATCCTGATCTTTTTCTGTAGACAGCCTGTCATGACATCAGCATCAAATGCTGTTTTACTCCTCCTGCAGACCAGACATCATTTTGCTTGGAGAGTCACAGTCTGCTTGGGAATAATAACAGAAAAAATCAGTCTGGATTCAATCCATAAAGAAGTAGAGAGAATGGCAGCCACTGTAGCTTCCTATGGGGGAAAAAACAACAAACCACCCCCCCGAAACTGAAAAAAACAACACAGAGCATAGCTGGTTTACAATATATGTCATCATTTTAAATTGAGATAATGAGTTTGGCTGATAAAGGCTCTGTAAAATATCAAGCCTTTGGTAAGCAGTTTGATTTGTACTTTATGACCTTCAGATTGAAAACTGGCATTTATGCACATGATAATGAGATGAGAGGAGACCTGGATCTCTCAAACGTTGTCATTAATAAGAAATAACAGGTGAATGGAATTTCTAGTGCTGGAGTTTCCACTGAGGATTTTCAAGGAGCGGTTTTCAGTGTAGCATGACTCAATATTTTCATCAGTAATCAAGAACGAGATTAAAAAAAAAATAATGCCAATGTACACATTACACAAAGATGCTGCTGAGTGGCAAATAATGAAGGCCAGATAGTCATATTTACACGTTTTGTCAAATAATTTCCAAAGAAAAGGTTGCATAAACATTACCAGACCCAAATACAGAAGTTGCTGCTACACTTCTGTAACGGCAAAATGCATTTTCCAAAGAGATAAGTAACTAAGAATAAAATCACATCTTGCATTGTAGCAGAAAGTCTAGCATTACCCTTATTTATAGAAGGAGGGAATTAGCAAATAGAAACATGGCTTTACCTCTGTAAATGGCTTTTTTCCTACAGAAGGAACATATTGCATCCCATGGCTATTCACATATTTAGAAGGATGATGAAAAATTGCACATAGGGAGGTGCAAAGACTAGAAGTGATGAAAGGTCTGTAACACATGGCTTTCTTTTAAAGAACAGAAGGGTTCACTTTGATTAGTATATCAAAGGAAGAGTGAGAAGTGATGTGATTCAGTTGTAAAGGTATCTTCAGGAGGAAAGACTAGGTTTATTAAAAATTTTTAAAAATGTGATGAAAGTAAATGATCTGGAATTAAAGCTGAATAATTTAGATGAGAAATTATGTACATTTTTACAAAAGCCATAATTACTCAATTACAAATGACCAGGATAAGCAGAAAATATTAACAAAACCAGTATTTTTATTATCACAGTTTTTACTGATGAAGATCTTCAAATGAAGTTTGAATTATTTCTGGGAAAACATGTTGGCCAAATTCAAATTACTGAGGTTAGTATGAGAATAACTGAAAGAAATTCAAGATACACTAGAAGTCAAAGACATTGCTAGTTCTTCCCAGCTTTCAGGTTTTGCATCAGCATTTCCAGGTCTATCTTTTAAACCAATATACTATGTATATGATAGGAATGCATGGAACAGACATAAGGGATGCGCGTGTGGAATGGAGTAGTGGTGGAAAGGGGAAATCTACTTCTGTACATCTCCTGCAATACTTTTTTCTCTCCTTTCCTCTCTTTCTCCAAAACTCTCAGGGTAGTTTTCCGACAGTAAGCTTGCACAGAGAAGGATTTATCTTAGAAGGATAAGAAAGTTCTATAGAGATAATACTTAGCAAAACACTTTTATGTCGGAACTACCAATAGCACTTGCCAGTTCAACTGATAAATTCATAAAACATATTGGATGGGATGAGGCTGCTTCACATATCCATTCAAAAACAGCTGCGATATCTAATATAATCTGGAGAGTTGTAATAAACCTCACTGTTCCTAATTTCTGCTCCAAAATGCAGTAAAATGTAATTTTTATAACCAAAAACTGAGCAGATGGACAGTCAGAACAACACTGTAGCTGACATAAAGACCTTACTTATAGCACTGGAACTCTGTGAACTCGTGGCTTGCTAATCAAAATATTTGCAATGCAGAGTTAGCCTTTATTCCCTCAGATGGTGCTTTTAGATCAGACTTGGCAATTCTTTATTTTTTTTTTAAGCAAAATTGCAGCATTCTAAGGTGCTGATTTTCAAAACAACAGCCTAGGATTAGAAAACAATCCTAGTCAAGCAAATATTACTTCATGCAGAAGGTTGCCTAATTCCTTTTGTTACTGAAGGTTTTGTACAAGGAGAAGGGCAGTCATTTTGCAATGGGCAAGTCTCCTCAGCAGACTGGGAGCAGCCAGGGATACCTGGCATGTTTGTGTGGTTGCGAGGAAACCTCCTGATTAATTTAACATTTTCAGAAGCAGCAGATACCATGCAATATTAACGAGATGCTTGAGAGCATGCTTGCAGCACAAATGGAGAGAGACCATGGCAGAGAGTCCCTAATTTAACATTGGACACCAGTTCACACTGTGCGGCAGAAATGCCTCGCAGGTGTAGCAGGTCAGGTCCAGGCCTGGTCAGGAGCTGCTGTCTCTAGGCAGGGCATGTTAGCTTAGAGGCAGTCTTAGGTGAACACAGCTCCCAGGATTAGCTTTGGTGGATTGAGTAATGGTAGCAATAGTTTGAGGGGTTTGTTGGCATGAAAGTCGTCTGGAAAATTTTTCCTCAGCAATGTACTATATTGAAGCATCAGCTTCAGTAACATACCACCTACCATCTTGATAATTAGGCTGAAATGTCCCTTTTAAATGCCCATGCACGTAAAATGTTTATGATGCAGCTTTTACATGAGAATGCCTTGCCTTTATCACATGCTGTGTAATATATGTTTTTTCTTTTTAGATCAGTACCAGCATTATTTTTGTAAACTAATTTTCCTTGCTTGCCTTGTTTTTCCTCCCTGTTTATCCATGACAGAGCCAATCCCAAGCTGTTTGAAGCAGCAGAAGGACTACTACAGGCTTCAAAGGAACCTGAATGTGGTTTTAAGAACATTTCAGAATGAGCCTTCTCCTGTGCTTAAGGGTCATTTAATCAAGGGGATGTGAAGCGCAAGCAGAAACAGCACCAGGCTCTGTCATACCCCATAGAAAAGGATAGTTCTCCCAAGTAGAGCAGCTCATTTGTGCAGATTACCAGGTTTGGGGAGGTATGTTTACGATGGTATTGAGCAGTGTAAGAAGACAGAAACCATTTTCATTTGTGACTGGTGACAAGGCAAGAACAGTTTATAAAATTAAAAATCTGCTGGTGGAAATGGCTATATATCTTGTTCCTAACACATCTCTGTGCTGAAAACGTATCCTGAATTAAATATGATTTGATCTGATTTCAGTGAATCTGCTAGTGTTAATTTGCCTATTCCAGAGTCCCACACTTCCCCCATATAGCCTGATTGATTTCTAAAGCAGAAATAATACATTTCTCTTTACCACTGACCCATTTCGTAAGCCAACTCAACTTAGTCATGATGTCTTAAACAACATGAAATTTTTACTAAGCAGAGGTTCTGATTGCCACATCTGGAATGGAAGAAATCATGGACAAACCAGATTCTTTTTTTTTTTTTTTAAATTTACCATACCAGGAAAGATGGCTACTTATGTTTATTTGTTTTATGTTTTGCTAGAGTATCCAGACATATCAGCTGTTTTTTTCTTGTGCAAGGGAAAACACTCTATCAGTCTGCTCTGCAAAACATATCTAGATTAATCCTCCCTGCAAGGCTAAAATCCATGAACTTAGTGGCTTTGGTTGATTGTCAACAAAACCAACTAAATGTATCCACATTTTTCTGTGCTTATTGTCCTATCGGTTATGACTGATATAATTAGCTTTGCACTTTTTGCATTGCAACTGCCTTGTCACTTGCCATTTATCCTGTCTTATGCAGTAGAATACATTTGCTGCTTAGATTTACAAATGGTTTATGAAGCAAGATCCCATTAAACCTGTGTGCGTCCTGGTTTCCTCTTTCATTCTTATTATGCCTCCATCTCATGATAAAAGGGCACAGACACTGCTGAGAGGATGACCATTGCAATTAGATACCTGGAGAGAAATAAAACCTTTTTCTTTACCCACACACGAGAAACTTCCCTTTTTTAAGCATGCATAGGAACTTCTACTGAAAGGATAGCTTAGGCCAAGTTAGTGATTATTTATGTTGAATTAGGATCTAAATAATACATATAGAAGTACAATTTGCTTGAGCAATTAGCCTGAGGCTAATGTGCTTCCCTGACTGGTGATGTGATTCCATGAGCTCTGTGTTTTAAATAATATTATCCATATAATTAATATAGATTGAGGAGATGTCCAGAATTATAATGAATATGGTAACTCTTGAGCTAAACAGATAATTATATCAGGAGGAAAGAATTAGCCAAATTGTGTTGGGTTTTGGCAGACACTAAGATTGGATAACTATATTCAGCTTCATTTGTCCCCAGCTGATACAGGCAATCCAGTCTCCAGAGAAGAACAGATGTACATAGTTCACTCTGTCACCTGGTTCACCATCTTCTCATGTGTTGTGTTCTCTCTATGGCAACAAGCTGCTACTGGTAGAGATTTGGCACAGAGACTTGGGAGTGAAGCATATATGCAACTATCTGAACACACAGAAAGCTTTTGAATTATTGCAATATTTTTAAAAGTTCCTTTTTTCCCTTACATTATGTGCATTTTAATAAATCAAAGGTCTCTGAAGCCAAAGCATCAAGGCTCAGTGGAAGCTCATGGTTCTGGATTCAGCTACTATAATTTTAGCCTCTTGGAAACAGTTAAAATTACTGTAAGCGCTCTTAATTCGGACGCTTTTTGATGCCAATAGTCTGCCTGGTGTCTCTCACTTTGATCTTGGCAGTTTCAAAGTGCACACCGGTTTAGTTCTTGCTTGTGTGCCAAGTAACTAAAGATTATCACCAGTGATAATGTTAATTAAAATTATTCTTTAAAACTATGCAAAAAATATTCCTCATTTGGCAAAGACAATGTGCATACATGTTATGAAAATGTAAAGGTCTCTCCTAACATTATAAAATCCCCAGAAATAGGAATTCTATACAGAGGCAAGTCTTATCCAAAGAAAAGTCTCTGATGATAATTTCATAGACGCTCAAAACAAAATGAAGGCCAAGATGTCAAATGTTACAAATGCAGTACACATATATAATGAGTCTCTCTCTCCCCCCTGCCCATATATTACATTATAGCATATTATTTATTTGTGGTTTGTTATAGAGCATGTAATATAATAAAGTTATATGTGTATATGTGTATAAACATGTGCATGTTTGTGTATGTTATATGTGTACACTTTATGTATAAAAATATAATATGTATA
>NW_009223451.1:0-8110 GCF_000690835.1 Fulmarus glacialis | reverse complement strand
AAATATAAATATACCCATATATAATATTTGGAACAAAGCACTAGGCTCTGAATATTTTTAAGATTTCTTAAGTTTATTGACTGCTTCCTTCTTACTTCTATTTTTTCCTAACTTTATTCAGAATCACCTATGAAGCTAATTTTTCTGCCAAACCTAAGGAAAATCTATTTTATTCTCACTACTGCCACTACACGACCCCTTCAGGTACTTCTGCGTTTCAAAAAAGATGTTGATTGTGGGGTGCAAATATAGGCTTGGAAAAAATATTTGTCTTCTATTTACCTTAGTCTTCTCCTGTTTATACTTTCACACCGTCTTTGGTAAGTTAAAGGACAACTTTCATGGTGCTAATTTTCCTGTAAGCATTTTTATATTTTCCCTTGTAATGACTCACATCTTTGTTCGTAGTGTGAGGTGAAGTGTCCTACAACTTCCTCACTCCAGGGAATCGCTTTTTTTGTGGATCCATAGCACTCGTTCCAGTAGTGCCTAACCAAAAAGTATAGAGATACTATGAGTGAAAATAAAAACAAAATGGAAAGAATTTTGCATTTGGTGTGTGCAAAGAGTTATTCATCCTTGGCAGTTGTTAATAGGAACAGTATAATATAGACCTGCAACATGAGCCCCCCATTGTGGCATGCTCTGTTTTTATCAGGTTTCTATTAGAGTCTATTAGGTGTATATTTACTTTCTGTAGGAGAATCAATTTTTCTTGAAGAGTCTTCATCTTATTAAAGTTATGCAAGGAGAAAAAAGAGACAGTTTTCAGTTTTTTCATACTCAAGGAATATTAGGAGTTATCATTCAGAACAATAAATAAGGTTTTATTAAACTTTTTTTCCCAACTAAAATTACCACATCAAGTTATCAAACTTTTTTTTTATTTAATACTGTTCTGACATCTCTCGCTTTTATTTTCTGACTGTAGCATTGCAGGTAAGGGAAAGTCGTGATTTAAACCACTGTGTAGACCAAAGTGTACTCTCTTTCAGGAAAGTACCACAGGGCTTTTATTGAGTGTTAATGCTACTGAACAAATTGTGTCTTAGAGATTTAAATTCTGTGCTTTCAGACAATCTATGTGATCCAAGTAACAAGAGATTCAATTCTGCTTTTTAAATGTAAAGCACCTCTGTATAAATTAATGCTCACAAGTTATAATTCAGTAGTTAAGAATTTTCTGCAAGACGAATGTAGCTAATACTGTGAAGAAATAGATTGGTCATTTAAATTTTTTTTTCCATTTTATTACATGGATAAGATATTATACAACATTAACCACATAAAAAAGATTTATAAGGATAATTTTTCAAATTTGTAGAACAAATACTTTCATCTATTCGTTACTGTTCATAAAAAGAATCTTTTTTATATCACAAACTTCAAAGTGAAGTGTTGTAAGTTATACTTACCTTTCTCATATGAATAGCTTTTCTATTGGTGAAAAATGGTATCACTTTTCTGTTTACAGTAACCATATAGTCAATATAAAGAAGTAGATGTCAAGTCCAGACTGAATATACATTTACGAAAATTTGTAAAGCAGTTGTATATGTCTTCAGATTTAACCTGCTTACTTAGATGATGTAAGAGGTCCAGTTTTCTTTACACAGAACGATATTTAATAAGTAAGAGTTATAATTTTTTATGAACTGTCATCAGGCATAGCATGTTCAAGTGCACATCTGAAGTTTCATGTCTGATATTCAGCTAAAAATTTACAGCACAGAAATGATTAAAAAGAAATTCTTGGATTGACCACAATTCTTTGGCAATTCCAGGCATCATGAGCACAGCTTAACTACACAGCTCAAGTGAGTTTCCATCTTCAGTAGATCATAATGGAGCATGAGTAGATACAGAACTTAATCTTTAAGTGAGTTTCTGTCTATTAAAAAAGACATGAACCTTAATTAAAATGTAGGAATACTGAGTACGGACACACTCGCCAAGATACTGTTTTTTGCAGCCTTTACAAACATACTTAGCATGAAAAGAGGGAGAAAAGAAAGGTTTCTAAAAAAATCATTTGTGCAATAGGGATCGTGTCCACACGGACTGAAAATTAGTCTGATTGTTTCCAAAACATACATACTTTTTTAAATTTAAGAATGGAAGATCTAAAAGTAGATGCATTTAAAACTAAAGTCAGGAATGGGGTCGAACATTGTGATTCAAGTTCTCAATCCTAGGAAAATATTTGATCAAACCAACCAGAGAGATCAGAATATTTGTAACACCCATATTTCTATTAATGTGTTTTATGTCCTTAAACCTGAACACATTTGGATTAAAAGGTTAGCTCTAGTTTCTTTCAGCAGCTTGTGGCATGGTGGGGTCCACTACACTAACTCCCCCTTTGACTTTCCTCCTGGATGGCACTGGCTTTCCCACTGAACAGGGAAGTTGGGGAATTCAAACAATTGCATATATTTGGTGGTTTGGTGTCCAAATCCATTTGACCTTCATACTGTCACTTGGTCTTAAACCATGACACCCATGAAAACTTTCTACTGATTCTAATGACCTTTGAATCAAACCCCCGGAGTTCTACTGGCTTTGAATTTGATTAACTACCATTGTTTCAGAGCATTTTCAGCAAACAAAACCAAACCCCCAAACACGCAGGAAAATCCCAGTAAGGTTCTCCATTAGGAGATAAGATTTATATAGAGTCTACAGGTTTAACTACTCCATGACTCATGGAATGACATGCAAGATGAGTTTATAAAATTAAACTTGTAGCAAAGAGGCCAAACGGGAGGTTTAATTAGTAAGCCAAATAATTGTAATCCCTACGCATTGTTCTGTTTGTGCAAAGTATTTGTGTCATCTTTCCATGACATAATTATGCTAAATAGAATTATTAGCTTAATGAACTCTCAAAGTATCTCATTGACTTCCAACGGCTTTCACCACTGATGATGTTCAAACACCCTCAGAGCTGGTATTAAATAAATAATGCAAAACCCTAGAAACTTTGCGGTTGCAGTTGCTTTAACGGCTAAGGTGTTCCACAGAAAAACACTAATGCTTGAACTCCTTATCTTGTTATCTTTATGAAGTAAACTCAGGCAGTTGCTGGGACTGAGTGGTGGTCTAGCTTAAAATCCACAATATTCTCTGGGACAGATTGTTTGGTTCTATAATGAACTTCTTGCAGTATTACATGCACGTTAAGACTAAAGTACTCCAGACAGAGTGAGTTAGGACCAACACATCTCTGGAAGATGAGGTCTCAGTGTAATTACAGTGTAATCAGTATAAAGGATAGATGATATCTCTTATATCCCAAGCGAATAGAAAATTGTCATCTATATGGTCTTTGTTTCTATGTTCTTTATTCCTTTTAAACAGAAATTATTTTCAATTTCTTTTTAAAAAGAAAATCTACAATAACCAAAAATTCAGGACTATGTCAGTCTATGGTTTGTAATTAAGTAGAAAAATTTCAGCCCCTCCCCCTTCTTTTCTTGCATACGCATTGCAATCACATCACATCACATCCTTCCCTCATTTTCAT
The DNA here is from genome assembly GCF_000690835.1 of Fulmarus glacialis. Classification (NCBI taxonomy): domain Eukaryota; kingdom Metazoa; phylum Chordata; class Aves; order Procellariiformes; family Procellariidae; genus Fulmarus; species Fulmarus glacialis. The sequence goes on along the minus strand of NW_009223451.1, from coordinate 4,584 downwards.
GTCAAAATAGGAGGGGAAATGAAGCAGAAGAAACTCATCATGTCTTGCTTGTCAAGCATGACTAGTAGGAAGTTCTATAGTCTATATGAATTATCTGCCATTTTGCTCTGGCCAGGAAATTAATTTGTAACTGCTGTTAAAACTTCTAGTTGTTCATCAAAATAAGTTAACATTCAGAAGTACTGAAGTACAATGAAACAGGAAAAGCAATGCTACACTTCCTATCCTCTTTTGCACTAGTTGCAGTCTTATTCTGATACAGTCCTAGCAAGAAGGAGAAATACTGATTTTAGTTGATACTGACTGAGCGCTCAGTTCTTGAATATCAAGCATGGAGCGTCTTTTGTCAGTTTTCCAGTGGTAGAGAATCAAAATCTGAAACCTGAATAAATTGTCTGCCTTGAGTCTCTGTCCCACTGACCTGAGTCTCTGTCCATTACACTGTGCTGGCCATTTACTGTGGCCTTAAAATCAATACCAAGAACTGTAAGACATATGTTTTTCATGGGTCCTGCAGAGGATGTTTGGAGGTCCCTTTGGGCATCAAGGCAGTCACTGATATCAGACTCATTAGTCTGTGCTTGGCTCAGCTGCTCCCAAAGCTGAGAATTTGTACTGCTTGGCAATCTTTACACACTACAATGTCATTGCTAATTGTGTGACTTTGCAGTGGGAGCTGCTCTGGAGCTGCTCACAAGTTGCAGGAGATTAAAGGGCCATAGATCAGCTGTCTTGCACCATATCACTCAGTTGCCCTAAGTCATATCTACATCTGCTTTACTTGGTGACTGTTAATGGGAAAAGGGAGTGTTTCATTCCAAACCCTCACTTGATGTAAATCAGTGTCACCGATGTGAGTAGAGCTGTACCAGTGTATGCTGGCCCATGCTGTGTTCTGCTCCTCAGAGTGTATTTTACATTAAATTTTAGGGACTCTCACCCCCCAAAAGTGTTGCTATACTCTACATTACCAAAAGCATGTTTTATTCATGTGCTAATAATGTCCTAAACAATTTAATATAATGTATCCTTAACTTGCTATTTAATGCAAATAACATAACTATCATAAACACCACATAATTTTATGCGAAGAGCATTCTAACTGTCTATTCTTAGCATTTATGTGAAAAGCTGTTACTATGATATGTCTTCTGGGCTAAATGTTGTTATACATTTCAGAGCCACTTAATTGTATAAAAAATGAACAAGGAAATATATTTGCTAAATTTAGCCCAATCACAAAACTTTTTCTTGAAATGATTTCCTTTAGAACATACAGAGAATTTGTGCTGTTTGGTATTTCAAGAAGAAAGAATGGTCTCTAGAAACTTTGTTGTTTTCGTTTGTAAACCTATTGTATATCTTGAAAACATTGTTCTGGTTGTACAGGAAATTATTAATTTCCTCTGTCTGTTTCCCTTTTTCATATACTTGGTCTGTGATTTTCAGGCTCTGTTGCTTCCTTTTAGTTGCTCTACCATTTGCAGAGGAGAGGGGAAAAAAGCTGCCTCTTTTTATTATATACTTCTCTTCCATTATCTCTGCCCTGCTACATTTGTGCAACTCCTGTCTCACCTGTTTCATGCTATTTTCTCTCAGAATTTCATTGATATGAATTTAAAGAGTCTTTTCATTTTTTTTTTCTTAAAAGAGATTTATTGCATTGTAATAATTTTACTAGTGAAGTGACAGATTTACCAAACAGGATCTAATCTGCAAACATACTTTTTCATGAAAGGATTAGACTAAGGGCAACATCTTCTGGGGAAAGCCATAATCTTGACCATAATCCTGCATCACACTACTAATACTATTGCAAAAGAATGGGAATGGAAAGGATTTCCACTTACCCATTCCCAGTTTCTGCTACAGAGGTGCCCTGGAGCTGGTCTTCAGAGAAGTGATGGGAATGGGGCATAAATTAAGTCAGGAATCCTGGCTGATGGTACCAATGTGCAGCACGCTGGGTGACGCTGAGCAGACATGGAAGGGTCTTGTACCAGGCCTCTGGTTGCATTTAAATGCCTACACATGGGAAAATGTGTCAAGCCATCAAGGATGAGGTCAGAGTATCTGGTTTTAGTTCAACTATGGCAACAGCATTTGATAATGCTGACAATCCTGTGTAACTGTGAGTAGTTTGTGTATTTCTCTATATTGCAATTATGTGAACTACAACTCTCTATTTATCGAGAAACTTTTTCAAGAAGCAGAAAGAAATTACCTTTACTGAATTTGACTGATAAGGCAAATGTTTCACTTTGCATCTGTTAGCAGAGAAAAAATTCTAAGTACACATGGGAAGTTTTGCTTTGCTGGGTATTGCAAGGCAAGAGGGATATTGCAAGGCAATATTAGGGATACTGACTCAAAGGAGCCGTCTCTGAAAGATCCATGTCCCAAGGAAAACTGAAAATCAGTTGTAGTTTCAGAGAAATTCAAAAGCACTTTTAAATATAGGTAATTAGAGAAAGTCTGTTAACACTGACCTCATATAGAGGAGTAAATAAGGAGTAAGTAAGTAACGTTTGCAAATGTTACACTCCAAAATTTTCAGGAAATAAAAAAACCTCAAAACCTATTCCAACTCTACTTTCAAAGGTCAGAAATCACAAATGAAAAGTAATTCCTGTAAGTTTTCTTAACGCGTTGAGTAATATTTCACTCTGGGGCATGGCTAAAGTCAGAGATGTGGCTCTTAATTTGGGTATATTGAGGCCCACCCCCACAAAGAGCTTTATACCTCTTGGTCACATCTTTCTGAATGTTTCCCTCCTGGCCCTGCCAGCCCTCAGCCAGCCAACTATATATTTAAAGATGGTTCAGTACTGAGATTGTTTCTTATCATGCCTGGACTGTCTGGCCAATGACATTTATATTCACCAAAGACATCATAAAATTTAGTGGGAATGATGAAAAATTGGTAGCTACAGGAAATAGTCAGTAATGTGTCATAAACTATCAGAAGATAGCACAAAGGGTCCAAGCTAGCCAAAAATTAACCCTTCAGAAAAAGCTGGTATTTAGTTCACATAATGCCTCTTAGGAAACATTTCTTAGTTTGGGGGGTGTGTGTGGTGTTTGTTTATTTTTAATACTTCCTCTGCTTTACCATCCTCTGTAATAGACCTGAGGGAATGTCTGCATGCTGCAGATTTGCCTTTTTTTTTTTCCGCAGGACATATTCTTCAGGTATGGTGAGATAGAAATGTCCTCATCTGTAGTGATAACAGCTTATCTTGTAAAGATGTAAGTTCAGGGTCAAGGCTGGTTTGTAATAAGAGCTAGTTTAAACTATTGCGGTTACCCAAACCATCACAGCTGTGTTTCTGTCCCTTAAAACAATCTCTTGGGAGAAAACTGGGGGCTTGGGCAGAAGTTAGATGGCAAAGCGAAAAAAAAGTCAGGAAGTTTCAGTTTACGACTAGTTAAAAAACAACTTCAATGCTCAATCTTAAGAAGGACAGAGATATTTCTGAATGTGCTAGTTACTGTATTTGCTAGAGCCAGTAGCAAGCAGTGGTACTCCACATCAAAGTCACACTCTTACCACAGCACTTTGCCATGACAGCAGTCAGTACTCCAACAGGTGCAAATATTGAGCCATCTTGATATTTCCTAACACATTTCCAGAACTGTCTTCAGACTGGTCAAACCTATGCGTATGATTGCTTTCTTCCAGTGGGTCTCCCATCAGCTCTTGTCACACCTGTGCTTGCATGGCACCAGAGAATGTGAGTATCAGGAGTGAGATACTTCCATCTTCTTGTACAAGGATGAAAATTTCTTACCCTGTTCTGTATATGTGGAGCTGGAAGATGCAGTAACATTACAGATCTCCCTGTCTTCTCATCAAAATGCACTCTTTTGTTGGACAATTTGTACTAAAATTAATAAGTGTTTATTAGGAACAGTCAAGATTTATAATATGTACATGCAGTCATTAAACCCACTATGCTTTCTAAATCCGTTTGTAACTCACAAATTTATCTTGACTTCCTTGTAATTGCTATGAAATAGAGTTTCAGATTATTATTTACCTGCTGTGTTACAATTAGTATGTTCCTAATAGCTTCAAAATGGAAAACTAAAGCTGAACATCTGAGCCTAATTAACAGTTCATGTCACACATTACAGGAACTGATACTTGTTGCTTTTGGCAGAGTTAAGAGCAAATATAATAGCATGCATAATGGTCATATTAGGGTGTCAAGCCTAAAAATGTAATTAGTAAAAAATGAATGTAATTTGATTTCTGGAGAGAATGTTATCTGAGGAAGAGGGGGATGTTACATTATGTTTGGGTGACTGATGTAAAGGAGAGAAAATGAGCTTGTATTCTTTGCAGTGCAAATTCAAAACCAATAAAAACCTGATTCATTTTCATCAGCATTATTAAGTATAAAGATCACACAGAAGGTATATCAAGAGAGCATGAAAAATACATCATTTGGATTTCTGCAGCTATAATCTCTCATAGTCTCTCATCATTTGCATAGGGAATGATGGTACAGATGTCCCCTGCATAAAGTACTTTGGCAATGGCAAGTGGCTTCCAGTCAGCATGTCCTGGTTTCGGCTGGG
>NW_009223450.1:0-27993 GCF_000690835.1 Fulmarus glacialis | reverse complement strand
AAACTATTCTATGATTCTATGATATGCTGTTTTGAGGGTGGGAGACTAGTTTTTAAACAGATGCACAAGCTCTTTACCTATGCCCCCAGTTAAATAAAACCTAGCACCTGCCCAATCACAGAAATGGACAAAAATCACTCTAGCTAAAAAGCCTACTCCTTGGGCACTGAAATGAAAAGGAGCAGCAATTTAGAAGCTCTATTTTCGTTCAATCACAGAACAATTCCGGTTTTTCTTTTGGTCTGAGGATAGACACAGGTGAACAGAATTTTCCTTCATAACACATCAGCTGATTGCACAAAGCCTACATATACCATCAAGTGGCTGCCAGGAATTGTACCAGCTGTAGACTGTAAAATTAAAGGTGGGTTCTTCAATAGTGTGTGGATAATAACGCATTATTCTCACTGCAGCCTCTAAAACACCTCCCATGAATTCTAATGGTACGATTAATCCAATGAAGACTACTGCAAAGGTCTTTATATACAATTGATATAAAAAGAAAGCTGAAAAACTTGCCTGGATGAAATAATAGAGAGACTTCCCGTATTTCCTCTTGAATTCACTCTTGATTTTCAGCATGTCAACCTCGCAGCGGGAGACCATAATCCTGATCAGAACCTTGTCACGGGTTCCCTTGCCCTACAAGCAGATACACATTTAGAACTGTAATAGCTGAAATGTGTAAAAGGCCACTGTACCTAATGGTAAGACAGCAAACTACAGGCAACTGAGAAGTAGCAATAGAAGATAAAATGAGTTATATCTTCTAACTAAGGTCATTACTATGATCCAGGAATTTGAGCATGAACATACCTTTCTGATCAGCAGTGTTTGACCAACTTCCAGTCACAAATCTAGCTACTTAGACTGTAAGCAGCAGTTCTGGTTCACCAGGAGGTCTTCCTGGTACTGCCTAATGCCTGTCACCAGGCATTTCTCTGTCATCCCTTTTCTTCAGAAAATGTTTTGAGGCAAATTTAGTGTCTTATTTTGGCACTTCAATAAACAGCTTTTTCTGCTATCAGCTCTTGATTACCTGCAAAAGATGTGTCTAACTTTTCTAATTATAATCAACTGATCTAATACAGGTCATTATTATGAGACCCTTCCCTATATTTCCCTATATCAGATGCATCTGAATAGATGGTCTAGGCTCATAACTGTAAAGAATGCTTTTGAACAACACTAAGTCATTGTTAATTTATTCACACGCCAGTCACACATAAGTGTGTGAATAAAAGTGCCTAAGGAGTCAAAATTTGATGAAACAATGGCAAGAAAAAAATGAGTAGAAAGAAAGAATAGTCTTCCCTACCTTCATGGAATCATACAGTCTGTCCGCAAAATACAGCTGCTTGTTCTGAATGCACTGGACTGAAGAGAGAAGTAAGAGTAGTTAAACATCCTGCCCATACATGGAATAGCTGAACACAGAATCCTGGAACCATTTTTAAAGACATGGTAAGTAGTCAAAATAAGGTTTTCAGCAAAAGTTTCTCCAAAGGGGGACTTAGACAAATTATTTTTACCTGAGTTGTTACTTAGAAGTTGTTTGGCTAAGCTTGTGATTGAACCACAAATGCTTACAATCCAGAAAGTATTTCCCTCCATCGCTAGTATCATTTGAGAATGCTAGCCCTCCTCCACACGCACCGCAATTCATTCTTCCACTTCTATAAGCAATCTCTTTTCTGAAAACAGTAATTGTATGCTAATCCCTTTCAAGGATGAGCTCTGTTTATTCTCCATTTGCATTATAGAGCTCTCAGTTCACCCTTAGTCTGAAATGGATTTTCCTCTTAAACTTGGCGGCATCCTTGTCATCTTCATCTCATGCCACAGTACCGGCCCTACACCCTGCCTCCCCATTTCAGAGAATTCAGTGCCAAATCAGCTCTTTTATTAGCCTCTAGCATCCTCCACTGCCCGTCGTCTTCTCTCACACACACACTGTTCTCTCTCCAGCCTACATCTATACTGAATACTTAATGTGTTCAGCTATAGTTCCAACCTTTTTGTTTGTTTGGGGAAACAAACATTAAGCCTCTATCAAACAAAAGTGGAACTAACAACAGATCACAAAACACATGCATTTTTATTTTCATCTGGAAAGCAAGGTTTATATTTTGCAGAGGGCAAAAATATGCTACTTCTCAATACCTGTAATATCCTAAAATATACTAATGGATCCAATAATGCCAGCACGTCCAGTTTATTTCTCATCCAGCAACACAGAGGAAGCTGGGCCCTATCCTTATCATGATACACTGCAAGAGCACTGAAAAGATCCTATCTTCACTTCAGGGTAACTCACCAAGATTAAGGAAGGCATTCTCCAAATCTCCCTTAACCTCCTTCTTGATGCTCTCCAACATATCATATGGGCTGTAGCTCTTGTACCTGTCAAACACTATCACAAGAAAGAAAACAAGTGAAATCAAAGCCAGACCAAGAACTGGTAAAAGTAACCACTCAAATCAAAAACAGAGACAGCAATGCAGAGACACATGATTAAAAAATACCTGTCCAAGTCCTTCTGAGAACTTTATCTTAAGTACAGCCTAAGTTTGTCAGCTAATAGTAAAGTTCCCATGCTATGGCCTTTTTGTTTTTCTTGAACACCTCCATAAGCTGGTAAAATACCATCTTAATCCGGTACTGGTATTTTTTGAAACAACAGTGATCTAGGCCCTGAAAAGAAAAGTCTTCAAATGGCTTTCCCATGTGCTTCTTCCAGCAATATGAGAGCTGCTTTTGAGAGTCTTCACTGTCAGACTTAAACGCATGATATAGCTAAGCTACCCTAGGACAGAAGAAAAAGCTAAAGGACTTCTCAAGGTCTCCTGCAGCCGTGTTTTCTAGATTTGTAACATTTTTGTTCTCAGTGTACGTGACATGTAATCGAGTATTGTTACACCTGTGTAAAAAAAGAGCTCTACACACATTCAAACATGAGATTAAGACATCCACAGAAATAACTATATTTTTGGAAAAAAATTAACAGTTTCGACATGGATTAAGATTTATGAGATCTCCTATGTTTTATGAGTGCTTTTCACACTCATTTCAATCATATCTGGGACAAAATAGTTACCACTTCCGTATAATTTTCTCTTATAGGAAAAAAAAAAAATGTATCTGTCTCTTGAATGGTACCTTTCTGCAGGTGGGGGACACTTCTTTCAGTCATAATGTTGATCCACTTGGGGACATCAGTTCCCTTTCTCTTCACACCCGCATCATAGAGCTCCTGGGGTTAGAATGAAAAGCAAAATCAGGAAAGTCGGGAGTTACACAAGAAGCCATCGCAAATGTATACAATTTCCTAACTGGAAAACAAGCACTATTGGAACTGCGCAGTGCGAGAAACACAAAAGGACACATGGCTGGGCAGACCACCAGGACAAGATCTATGGATCTAATCTGAAACTAAGACTAATTACCTCTATCTATAGGTTTTACTCTGTGTTTAGCTCTGTTTACCTCAGCAGAACTGCTCTTGACAGATACAGATGTAATAAACAAGCATTAGCAGCCACTAAGTTCAATGATACTTCTCTCAATCTTACACAATTATTTGGTTGAACCAGCCTTCACAATGTATGTGTTTCTTTTTGTTAAAGACTTTCTTTCTCAATATGCCCAAGGGAAATACCAGAGAGCTTCTGTATCGGTACTAGTGGGTAAGTAGACTGTGAAAACTGATAACGGAAGGTATCAGGATTGCAAGTGGCAGATACCTTGATAGCATGCAAACATGACTGTGCAAGACAATCTGAAATATACACACCTACTTTCATACATGCTTCTCACTCCCGTAGTATTTGTACTTTCAATATCCCTAAAAGCTTGATCAACTTAAGACGTTTAATGGTCATTACCAGCACTTACCCTAGCATCTTGGTCAATCAGCTCATAATCAATCACAGAGGTATCTTCACATCTTTTGCCCTTCAGACAAAGATAGCAGTATTTAGAAGAGGTTTAACAGACAGTAAGCAGTTTGCTATATGCATATTCTTTTCTCTTTGATTTTTTTTAATCTAAATTTGCTAAATGAGGAACAGTATGCTCCATCCCCATTATGAAGCTGCTGCTATGAATGCTGTATTTCTGTCAAAATACTTTGCCCTTCAACATTTTTAATTTTTTTTCCCCCCAAAGACAGTGAAAATATAGGGCAATTTAAAAGCGAATCAGAAATCCAATAGTTTTACTGGCAGCCATCAGTCAGTTACCAAAGGGCAGGCACATTACGAAAAGTGGAAAAATATGAACAGACCTACCTTGGCCAGGGCAACCATTAGCTTGCGGAAGTCACCAGATGTGTCTGATATAATGTCCTTTTCCAGTTCTGTCTTGTACACTAGAAAACAAGAAGTTCTTTTCAAGTAAATGGTGTCCTACAAATACTCTTTTACAAGAACAGCAGCTGCTAATTACTGTGGTTTATGCACATAAACAAACAGCTACAATCTAAGTCAAATGTGGAAGACAATGAAAACAAATGCATGCTTGCATACAACAAAACCAACATTGCTACCAGCTAGTCATGAGAGTTCCCATGCAATCAAAGTCTGTCATGGAAAGATAACACGAAAGCCTGAGAGGGAAGGGAATATTGTTTTAAGCTCAATATCCTGTTAGATCATTCTTAGCTACCAATGAATGTTTGCTTGTTTGATAAACATAGCATTTAGGCTTTCTCCACTTGTGGATTTATGACTGGACAACTGCGATTACAAGTTTAATGCAAAAGACAAAAGCTGTTATGATAAATCAAAAGAATGCTGTGTGTGTTTCTGGTCTGGTGTCTAAATATTTTCATTGCTTTCCAAGTGGTCATACTCTATATTGCTACAAAATCACATTCTCTCTTCTTTTCAGCTGCAACCTAATCTACAGCAGCAACATTCTCTTTGCTGATACATAATTTTTTTTTCTATACTGGCCATTAAGACTACATTGGTTTTGCTTGTCCTTTTTTACTTAGCCAGCACCTTACCAGAATTGTTTGACAACTATTAAGCATTAGCATACAGCAGTTTTCTACATTTCAGTCTATTTGTGATGAAGCTCAACTCTGAAGCTCAGGGAGACAAACAGGCACTGGACAGCTGCACTATTGAATTGCAATAAACCCAAACAGAATGGCCAATATAAAAATATATAGGCAATATTAAAAGAAAAGTAGTATTTTTTGAGGATGGATCTTAGATCACTCGTATCTACTTATAATCAACTAAGAATTATAGCTTCAATCAGATAACATGCTTTTGAAAAGCTGAAAAAAAAGAATATATGCTTTTATGAAGTTTTATTTCATGTCTTTTCTGGCAGGTCTACCAAAAAAGCTTACAAGCATTCTTCAGTAGATTTAGATTCACCTATTTATTACATAATTGATCCTAGAATCCATAAATCTAACATCATTAATTGTCACTGTGCACAGAATGCATGTAGCTTACAAAAAACTCATTTAGACACAACTTATATGAGTAGTAATTGTTCTCCAATTTGTTTGCCACCAAGCAACAAGACGAAACTATATAAACACACACAAATATCTAGGACACCAGGACGAAATAGTATCTTATGTCCAAGTGCCAGAAAATCAAAGCAGATGTTGTGTGACTCTCATAATCAAATTCATTCACTGAGGGGAACTTATCCAAGTAACTTCAGTGTAAAAACATAGTACACTGAAACTTTCAAACCAAACTTACTTTCCCTGTAGACTCTGTTAATTTCACTAAGCTCCTGATTTGTTCGTGAGCAGATGATTTCAATGAGTGTGTCTTCATCAGTTCCCAGACCCTGCAACATAGGTATGATTCAGTTAGGTGCTAGAAATGAACAGGCATTCTTGAATGATTTAAAAATATTTTACAGACATCTCCTTTCTCCCACTCTAACAGTTTCACAACCATTCAGTGATATTTTTTGCTAACTGCGCCTGAGAAACCCCAGATGGAACATTTTTAGTTGCCAAATACTACTCCAATAGCTTTGAGATCCTGTAGATATTATCTCTGGGCAATCTGCATTTGCTGTGAGTGTCTGTAACACCCAGTGCCCTCCCCACCAGCATAAGTGGATGAGATCAACTTATCATGGCCCACGTGTGATTGTTTTCTGTCCATTGAGAGCACAGGAAGAAAATCCAATTCTTAGCATGCAAATGGGCAACAATCAACTTGTTCTTCCCTGCTTTTCTTCGCCACTTGCCTCCATACAACTCCTCCACTATAAATGCAAAGCCAAGGATGACACCATCATTAGCCTTGGCCTTGTCTCCAAGCCAGCAAAGATTTAAGCATGTTCTGAATTTCTAGCTAATAAATAGCCCCTCTTGAATTGTCCATATTTTCCATGTACTTCACAATGGACAAATACAGATGAAACAATATTACTATTAGCTATATTAAGAAATAAAAATGTATTTAGTATGATAAACTAAATATTCAGATTTTTTTTTTTTTTTAACAAGCTGAATTAATTGAGAGGTCTTATATAACATTTCAGAGCCACTTTTGTGATCAAGGTCAATGAAGAATCAGTACTTTCAACTAAGCTGCATTACTACTGTTTAAAAAGTAATATAGGTATCAGCACTATAACAAAATTACAAACCACATCAAAATGTATCAGTTATCAATTAAGCCTTATAGTAACTCAGATACTCCAAAATAATGTGGCTTGATCAACGTGCTCTAAACCTTGTTCAATTACTTTATATAGATAAACAGCCAAATAAAAAAAAATTTAAAAATTGCTAACAACACTGCAATATTCTTGCTCCTGGAGAAAGACGGGAAACTCTGAAGGACAGGCTCAGAACAGAAGACTAACTTGGATGAGCTGAAGATGCTTCTCTCTCCAGTGACCACTAAGGATGTCTGGGTTACTAGTTGGTAAAGCCATCTGGCAGCCAGATACCTCAATAATTCGATAAGAAGCTTTTTAAAAAATAGACTCCACTGGTGATTTTTTCATTCTGTTGTTTCTTTCCTACCAATGAACAGTGTTCACGCTAATCTCATTACCCTCATCTTCCAGCATCACCAGCAGACAGAAAAAACACTCTTATGCCTCCTGTTAGGATGCTGTTTGTTAAGCCCATCTGTAACAGAATGTCATTTTGTACGTGGCAAAAATGGGTATGGTTTCCACAGGACTCCAAGAGGAGTCTGCTGGGTAACATCTTAGGAAAACTTCTCATACTGCAGCCTTTCATATGTGGAAAATGGAGGTAATTACGTGGAAAACTACCCTCTTGGAAAAAGTGTCTCTATTGAAAGAAAAAAGAGAGAGAGGACTAAACCCAAGCAATTTTATAAAAATGGCTCACAGCTAAGAGAATTAGAAAAGCTTTCCACAGAGTGGTTCTAACAGGTATCTGGGAAAGAAATGAAGGCTAACAAAATTTAAGATTTTCTAAATATTTTTTAAGTATTTCATAAGAATGTGTACCAGAAAAATAATTAACTCCTCAATGATGACTTTGCTTTACCCAACTTTGATTCCCATGTCATAGCTTATTATGCTCTAGGTACCAAGTCAAACTTAAGCTCAGGCAAATTCAGAACATTAGACTAGGGGCTTGGGAGTTGGGAATAGCTGACGTATGGAGAGAATAGAATATTCTACATTTGTGGCTACTCTGAGGTAATAGCTTGGTCTTTGGGCTGTAAATACAGCATAAATGCTATGTGGTCATCCTAAATGTAACATATCAGATATAAGACATTAAAAAAAAAAAAAAAACAACAAAAAACCCCCAAACCAAACCAATCTGATTCACAGTAAATTATGGATAGCCTCTACTTACACCAGAAGAGGGCAGCATCTGATTACTCAAAGAAGGGATTTGGCCCATAATTAAAGAGTTACCATCTCCATACTGGGTTGGTTTTTTGGGTTTGGGGGTTTGAGGGTTTTTTTTTGGGGGGTGGTGGAGGGGGTGGTTTTGTTTGCTTATTTGTTTTTTAACTCCTTTTTCATAGTCTGGAGAAATTAATTAATTGGTTTTTTGTCTTGTTCTGATTTCAACAGACATATTTTAATACTTGGGTTTTAATTATTTTTAAAAAATTAACCTGATCAAGAACATTCAGAATTTAAGTGATGATTATAAATATAAATTCCCAAACTTTACTTTGCGTATAAAGGTGAATGCACTGGCATGAGCACCTCTCAAAGTCTTGTTTCAGTAGCCTGCAGAACGGATATCTCTAAACTAGCAATCTATTCCACACTTGCCTGTGATTGTAGGGGACTGAACACAGTGACTCACTGCTGCGCTGTTTCTCCAAAGACTGCTTTTGATACCCCATCCTCCTCCTCCTCGTGTTCTATACAGAGGCAGGTCTGGTACAGGATGTTCTTTCAAGATCAGTGATATGACCCAGTAACTGGAAACTACTGTTTAATCCTATAAATGCTAGCAGAGGATTTAATGGCTCCAGCTAACAGCTGCTCTCTTAACAGTTTTTTGTGCTATGAACCTGTATATTTCTTTTTAAGAGCAGTCAGCAAAGCAGCAACCAGCCAGAGCAGCCTATCAGTTATTCCTGACCTGATGAAAATTATTTTTTTCCTTAAAGAGAGGATTTAATTAACAGTTTAAAAACCACATGGTTCCAGAATTTCTCTCATTTTGGATGCCTTGGAGCTGGATACTTAAACTGTAGTACTAAAAAATATAATAATCAGTGGACATGTTTGAAAACTGTGGCCTTGGATATATGAAGTCCCTACTCATTCTTGAGACAGCGACATCAGACTAACATACTTAAATTTCAAAGCTCATTTACCTTCATGGCAGCTTTCAATTCAGAGGCATCATACTGTGCTGGTGTCTTCAGCAAGCCCAAGATCACTGCCTCCAAATGACCTGATAGAGCAGACTTGAGCGCTGCAGAAAGTTCCTGTAAAAAAGAAGGGATGATGGAAGAAAAAAATTAAAGCTCACTTCTGATCTCCAGAGAATTTAGCCTGTAGTGCTTTAAGTCTCCAAGCTTGCAACACTGTTTCTCACACAACTGACAAGGAAACAGAACATAAAGAGCTCTTCTTTTGTGAAAGTCTAAGAAGGAAATTCGGGCAAAGGAATTCTTTCTCGTCCTTTGAAAATAAGAAGAAATCCACTGGTGGCTGACAAAGTGCTGGGAAGCATGGTGCAGACACATCTGAACAGCTCCTCTCCAGTCTTGAAGCACTGACACTTTGTCGGAGCTAACAGGCACAGATGGATCTGAGTTTGATTCCCTGCAGTCCGTGCTTCTCCATCATACTCCCATAGTTTTCCCAGTAGCACTGTGTAATTTGTGTTTTTCCTACTATCCCAGCCCTTTACTAGCTGAGACATTGGAAAATTGACTGCACAGTTATTCCACTGTACAGGCCCAGTTCCCAAAAAGCTAGCTGAAGAGAAAAAATTCATCCCTGAGCACAGAAAAATTATCCCTGTCTTCAAGGAAACTATCAGAAGAGTGTAGCCAAAGTCTCTATTGTTAACTGTCAGTCAATCCTAGAGAAAGAAAGCGTCAGGTATGTTCACTTCACAGAATGCATGCAAATCTGTAGCAAATAAAGTCAGAGGCATATCCTCTTTTGTGGGTTTCAGATGCAACTTGAATAATGCTAATTATCAGCTTCATTGTAGTGTAGTTACAAAGTTGAAATCTCTGGGACCAAGTCTGGGGTTCACACAGATCAATGTATTCCCTAAGCTGAAGTTAAGTCTAGCATTCAGAAGAGAATTGCTGCATTTCAATTGCTGGTTTCTACACTAACAATTTGTGAGCTTGAGGGGCAGGGAAAAGGGGGTAGAGAAAGTGACCTCAGCAAAATTGCAGAGAAGTTTGTACCAGAGAGATAAAGAGCCAAGGCACTTAGTTCGTTTCCAGACTCACCCACTTAATCCAGGGCACTAATATATGCTAATACTGTACGCACTTACTGCATGGATTGACCAAGATAGCGAATGGGGTTTGGGGCATCTAGTTGCTTTAGTCTAAGAAACATTTTAGTACAGTAACTCAATTTTGGATACAATGTTCCATAATTTATTTTTGTGAAAAGAGGTTCTTCAGACATCAGCTGAAACAGCAAAGATACCGCATCTCTACAATAAATTTCAGGAAAATGCCATGAATTCCAATTAGCTGAGTGAAGTTTTTGCCATCTTTGCACTTTGGTGTGAAGGCTGAAGGAAATACAAATCACTGCAGTAGGATTTACCAAAATAACTGCCACAAAACACCTCGAAGCACCTGCCCTCATATTAGCAGGCTTCTGGAGAAAGAAGGTCTTCTCCCCCTGCCAGGAAAGCAGGGTCTCCACTCCGCCATTCTTTGCCATGGCTAGGAGTGCTCTAAGAGAGAAGTGAGAAGCAGATAACTGACAGATACCATTAATTTATAAATAGCAAAGAGAAAAGGCTTTACTAAGTGTTCCAAATGAGCACCTGGCTATTAGCAGTTCATTTCAAAGTTAGAGATTATTGGCGACAGTTAGGACTGACCAGACTTATATGAAGACACACATGCAGAAACCCCAGTATTCACTGGTAGCTCCATTAACGCTAGTGATGGGGAAAGACTGTGTAGATCAAACACCATTCCTCAAGATTACCCAGAGTTTCCATTAGACACAGCTCAATTCAAAGGAATGAAAATAGAGGTAGATTTGAGACTTTTAAAAATTATAATGATCTATTGAGAAATCCTGCAATGCACAAAACGAGCAGCCTAGTACAACACAACACATTGCCAAAGAAATCTGCACAACCCGTTGCCAAAGAAAATCATGAGATACTGTCCCTAGAAGATATACCTACATGCCTTTTCATATCCCACTTCCTTCACTCTTGCCATTCACTTGTTTACTTCACGGAGTAGTTTCTACTGCAAATTTCCATTCTTTCTACAGATTGTTTTATTCTTTGGCACTTGTTAAACTTGATAAATTCAGTTTGCTCTTTGGTCGCAGCAAGGAAAAAAGGTGAGAGAGAAACAGATAAAAAAGTTGCAGTTGTGCATTTCTGTGGTCATGCAAAACATTTAACAAAGCTTTAAGTGACGCATTTCACTACTAGGGTCCGCTTATATGCATGATTCTCCCAGTGCCCACAGGGCGTGACCGCCAGGGTGCAGATGTGTGCACACATGCACGCGTCCAAGTTGTGTGTGCTTCTGCATGTGCCTATATCAGCCATGCATAAAAGTTGGTGAATTTCTGAAATTTAACTCTAGATTTACATTTGGTTTCAGATGAACATTCTGGGCTCCTATTGGAGGACTACCATTTGGGGTCTGGCAAACCTGAAAGAGATACATTCATCATAATCCTAACTATAAAAGTTTCCTCTTTTTCATGGGCATAAAACTTCCATTATAGTAAGATTCTCAAAACTTCAGAAGTCAAGAGAACGGCTCTTGCCTTCCAGATAGCAAGACTCCTTATGCAGAATTCTGCACACATTTTACAGATTTCTCTCCATCAATAGATCAGTACCTAAGATATTTCTGACAGGATAATATCTAGTGATAGTTCAACTCATATCACTTTGTTCCACACCTGCAGTGTTTGTAGCACAACTGACTGCAGTCTTTTCTCATTTAAGCTAGCTCTGTGAACAGAAACAGAATACCTTCCTTATGCTGAGCTGTCTTAACAAAAAAAAACGAACCAACCAACCAAACAAAAAATCAAATCAATCCCCTTAAGCATCTCCCTTTCATCTGTTCCTTCAAACTGAGGCATTTCACATCAATGGCTTTTCACTATTGTTTATTTCATATTTCATCAGGGAATCCTGTGGCTGGCTAGCTGATATCGCCCATCGTGATTTCTGGAGCTGCTAGGAAACCACCGTCTCCAGCAGACTCCAGACCCGGTTGTGCATACTCAACAAATTTGGAAGTCCCACCAGTCCTTAACTGTGACAGCATGGACAAAGTAGATGCATCTTTAATTCAGCAAAAAGATAAACCAAATAATACTTATCTCCAGTTTACACCCAGTTTACTGTGAAACATGCAAGCCCTGAAAAATCTAACTGTCCTCAAGAAAAATATTCAATACTTGGTATTTCTTCACATTTTGCTACCTTTTTGGTTCTCCTCTGATAGGCAAAAGCAATATCCTGCCTCTGTTCATTGCTGCGGTTTGTCAGGATGTTGATGATGGTGACTTCATCCACACCTACAAAGATATAAGACAAAGAGTTAAAGAAGCTTTCTTGTTACTGTTCTCTTTGTATTAATATGTTCTCCGACACTCAAAACATAGCGTATGTGCTATCTGGAGCAGAGCTCAACAGCTCTTATTAGTACACGTCATGTCTGGCCTTGGACAACCAAGGCAACCAATTAATTAATTAATTAACTGGCAACCAATTACAGCCCAGATTTTTGATGTGATGCAGATCTTTGTATACACAGGCACGTATACACCTCAACAAAGTCTAGTTTGCGACCAGCTTTGCTACTTCTGTTTTCTGCTTCACTTGTGTGTCTGCGTACTTGTGTTCAGTCACTCAGTAGTCTGCAAAACGTTGCTCAAGAACACAGGCTTTAAAACTGACATGAACTTGTACTTACTAAAGCCTGCCCTGTCATTTCAGCAGAGTGTTTTCAATTAAGGCTTCCTAATAAAGCAGTTGTATTTTCTATTTAACCTATAGTCACTTAACTATCACTCCAAACATAAAAATGGGAAAATAGAACAGTATATTTCATTCGCTCAGCAGCTCAGAGGCTCAGGAGACAGAAGGGTTTTTTGACACTGGAAGAACTACGTATGTGCTACTTTTTTTGAAGTCATCACTCAAAGATCCATGCTGAGTTTTAACTAGCATGCCTAGAGGACTTGGACGCTAAAACTCCGAACCTATCTTTTAAGTGAACTACATATCAGTAAAAGTTTTGTTTTAAGTCAAGTTTTCCAAATCCATGCACTTAAATGCAACTGCAGGCTGAATGCAAGGAGATCATTAAGATCTATTGTAAGTTAAAAGCCATCTAGGGTTAGATACTCTGGCCGTCAATAGAACATAATGCACACTGCAGCTTTAGATCCTGTAGGGGTCATCAATGCAGGTCAATGCATATAGAGAAAAACTTTTATGCTGTACAGGAAGCAGGATTTCCAGATATTATTTCCTAGATACAGCTACTTGGTACTCTTATGTTATTTCCAATGCAGTCTTGTGACTTTTCCACTTGCTCCTGCCTACTGCTACTAACTTGCGCTTCAGATTCCCTCTCGTTTCCCGGCTTCACTTGCTGTTTTCAAACTGGATTCTCCTGAACTTGCATTCTTTGGACTGGCACAGTTCTTCCTCTGATCACAATTCTCATCTGCAGCTTGGTCTTGGCAACTCAAAAGATATCCCGGAGCCTGGTTGGACTGGAGGCTCTTGAGCTTCTTGAGATGAACCTGGACCATCTGACTTACCTCTGTATCCTGTGATAGGGCTCTAACCCAATGGACATACAGTTACCACACCCTGCAAACATCCATGCCTCTCAAAGCGCTCTCTGCAAGGACAGCTGCCCTTTGTTTATTCACATCAACAGAAAAAAGCCAAACAAGCTGTATTTATATTCCTTTAACTAAGCATTAAAGTCATATTAAATACTTTCTCTTACTCTGAGAGCTTATAGAAACTGCCCTTGCAAGAACCCAGTCTCCATTACTCAAAGGAAAATGTTTAGAAATGCAAGCCCCCCTGCCACAAGGTAAAACGAAAGAATTGTTAGCAACAGATACAAAGCAGCCAGGGGAAAAAAAGAGTTGGAGTAACAAGTAACAAAAACAGTGTGACACACTTTGACTGAATGTATCTGAACAGAACTGAAAAAGTCATCCCAGGTGCACTTAATCAAAAGGTAGGTGGTTGAAATTTCCAAAGGCCTGGGTGAGGACATACTAGCTTGCTCAAGTAAAATCTCATTTTGAATTTAATTTTCTTACTCTGTTTAAAATAGCAAACACAACTAACTTTTTGTAGGACAACTATACTCTTTTTCTTAGAATGCCTTGCAAAAAGATACAAGTGAAAGAATTTGAGTCCCCTTCCCCAATTCTCCTATGCACATTTACGTCTGTATCGCTGAATTCAGCCCCTAGGTAAAATGTCCGTTTTTATTTAATGTTCATTATTGGTTAACCAAAGCTGTCTGGACATGCCATTCAAACACAGGTGGTGAATAACAGCACAGCTGGAAGTAAAGTCTTCCAAACAGAAGAGTTAGCACAGCTTATAAGTGGATGGACAGAGGAGACAGCTAGAACAGCTCTCATTGTTATGCTCAAATATCAAGCTATTTGATACACATAGCTATGCTGTGCAACCATTTGTTTTGGACTATTTCCAGACTGACTGGATGAAGCTTAGAAGAGGCAAAACTATTTCTAAATACTGCACGTCTAATACAGTGCATATTCTTCTGCAACAGAAAGATAATGTATAACTAGTTATTTTTTCTGGTGAGTTGCATGCCAGGTTTTGAAGCAAATAGGTGGCTCTAAACTAGAGGTCAGAACAAGCCCAGAGTTTCGACTCAGGTCTCTCCATTTACTACCAGTATTGTGAATAGCTTCTTTCACATTTGCATACAGATCAGTGTAAATGATGATTTTTTGATAAAAAACAGAAAGTAAGGACTAGATCAGAAGCTACCAGCAGGACTCACATCCCTGCCAGAATCCATCTACATTTTCTTTACTACCCTAAGCTACCTTACAGCAACTTGAAACAAAGGACTGCAACAGATATTATAAAATTAATCATATAAAGCGTGAATATTGCAAAAGACCTTTTAGCCCCTAGCTACAGAATCTAAAACAATGAGTCAAATCCAAAATTCCTTTCTCCCTCTTCACCACATTTTTCATGATGAAATATTGTACTTGATAGCCTCACGTCCTCAGCTCATGCTGAGGCAGACCTACATCAGTGCTCTTATTCACACAAGCTTGGCCTGCAAAAGTCAAAAGGCCCTGGAAAGCATCACATGTCTGAGTTACAAATTTTGGTTTGAAAACATGCTGACTGCACATTTCAGCCATAATCTACTCCTGCACATTTTAAAGTGTTCCCATTTTACAGAAGACGACAAATTCTCCCAGTCCAGAAATGGCCACACACAAACAGACACACAGACATTGGGCCTTTCAGCTGTTGCAGGGCCACAGCATAAGCCAATGTCTTAAGCTTTTTAATAAATTCTAAATTTAAACCATTCTTGGCATTCAAAAATGGCAAATGACATTTTCAAGTTTTATCACAGTTGTGATAGATTAGAAGCCCACAAATGACTGCACCCAGGCTTCTTATTTGTATGCTTTGTGGATGGAAATATGAAGTTAACTCATTGCTCTGGCATTTAACGGAAAATAAGTGCTTGTACTTCACACTTGGGAATCATGCTGCATGGACAGGATGCTGACTCACATCTGCTGAGGTGGGGTGGAGCAGGAGAGCAGCTCAAACATTTTTCTTTGCTGTTCACTAAAATCTCTGGAAGTTTCAAAGTAATGAAACAAAAGTTTATTTCCAAATTTATTCTGGCTGGGCAGATTTTATCAGTGCATTTCTATCAATGGGCAACTGAAAATTAGACATTGTGGCTCACAATTTTTTTTAAAACAAGGAAATTCCTTGCAGATGGAAATGTATTTGATGGGGGGGGGAAGTAGATCTAAAAAAAAAAAAAAAACCGAACACCTCTGATTAATTACAACTGTTCTTCTAAAGGAGGCAAATCTGTTGCATTGGTACGATCGCAGTGTTATGGCTCATTCAGCAAAAAAAGAGGAAATTAACATAACCAAAATGATCAGTTAGAGTTTTTAATTTTTTTGGTTTAAAAGACACTGTACTTGAATTTCCATGGGCCAAAACAACAGCACCAGCATTGTTCTGAACAAAATGGATGATATGGACATTCTCTTAACTTTCTAGGACAAGGTGAGAACAGAGCTAACATACTTTCATTTTGTATGAGCTGGATACATTCACTCAGCTCATTTACTGGAAGTCTGTTCTCTTAAATTTCATTTTCAAAGACAGCACGGACAGAACACCAGAAGCTATTTCTGTCCTAACAGCACCCAGGTTCTACAGAGATCAATCTACATGAATGAATGAAAAGGGATTGCAGCTGGCCTCAAATTATTAGTGGGAGATGTACGTGATTAGCCCTTGTGAGACCTCAAACTATTGTGTATCTGGTACCAACACCGTCCTAGGACTATTTGACTGAGCTCATGATCTGCAGTTCTCCTGATCCCACTGGAATTAAAGGCAAAAATTTAGATAAAATAAGACCATAATTTCAGCTCTGCTATTTTGCTTAGCAAGATTTAACCAAACCCAAACCGTGTTGCAATGAGATATTTCTTTACTGATACTATTAATATTCTGAACATGTGACTGATGCAGTTTGGTGGATTTCAGGCACTATCCTCTCCCACCAGCATGCCAGCAGATTTCCTCTAAACTTTTACATCGTAACATTAAAAACTCTGTTAAAAGATACGGGCATGTTGGATACACTATATAAACAGTGAATTCAATCTTACAGAAGATCCCTGTTACAGTTTACACTTCATCGTTGTTTTACCAATTTCTGGATATAATGAATTTATCACAGATGTATGTTCTAGGCACTTTCCTACAACAAACCTGTATTTGAATTCTGCCAGTCATGGAATAAAAAAGTATACCATGAGACCTCAATAAAAGGTTGTGGTTTAGGTTGCAAGTAATTAGCTATTCAGAACTTAGTCTGACAATAAAATTATTTAACAAAGTATTTGAGACACACAGTGTCACAATGCTAGGGAATAACTCTGAAACAGAAAAGAGATACTTTAGCAGTCTGTTTTCCTACAAAGAATTAAAAGGAAACGTAACATATGCTCCACTAATACTCTCCTAGTTAGTTAGTTTCTTCTATTTAGGCTCATATACTTGAGCTAATCTATACACAGGGCACAGTGGAGCATTCTACAGAAATTAAACAGCCTCTTGTCCTATACAGCAAAAAGCCAACATTTACAAAGGGCACGCTAAGGCACTAGATGAACTTGCTACAGAAAAACTACACAGCATAAAAATGAAACTGGCATAGCAATGATATTTATTACAAAGGGAACAAGCCAGAACTGTAACAAGTTATTTGCATTACACAAACTCTAGGTTGAACTATTGCTAACTACAAACTGGTTTTATATCATCTAGAGCCATTTTTGCACATCTCCCGTTCTAGGCTGTTGGATATATATAAAACCCCTGCATTTAATTCAACTCCACTCAAAGCCCAGCAAAGGGCTGGGCAATATATTTGTGCAGTATAGTTTCTGCAGATAGATCTAAGCCCCAATAAACACATCACAATATTTCCCACAGTTCCCACACTAGATAAATAGATGGCTAATCTCTGAGGAATTAATCTGAAGAGTGTGAATAAATGCTGGAATATTTAGATGTTATGTAGAGCAGAACAGTCAGACACTCTACCCCAGATCTTTGCCCTAAAACAAATATACAGCTGTTGTTTAGCCAGTAAAATAAGTTTCACCCATTTTACATACAATCACCAAAACGGAGATTCATGAGACTGATTCAGAGAGTTTGCATTACTGGGAAACAGCTGGATAATTAATTAGACGGTAACTTTTCAAAACTGGCCCGCCCTGACCGCAAATACTGTACTTGCACATTGTTCATACAAAAATGCAGAAGGTATACCCAAATGATTTTTCCCAGACATAAGACTCCACGGGATATAATCTCCATAGCACTGCTACAAAGGATAAAATTTGAAAGACTACTTTGATGATTGTGAAATACAGGCGCATTATAGCATGTAAAGACCTAGATTTTCGAAACAAAGAAAAGGCATGGGTTTCAGGTACCAGGAGTCCTTTATCCTGTTACAGAGTAAAGCCCCCAAAATGCTTGGTTCTTACATCCATGTTTTTTTGAAACTGACCACCCCAACTACAAAAAGAGCTTGCGTATATATTTACAACCTGTTATAGCTCTCTCACTGTTTCAAAACAAGATGAACAAGTCATATTACTCCTTACAATTCTGTGATAACTTAACATTGCTTATTTCTACCTTCCGCATACAATGCAAACTAATTGCTAGAGAGTCAGTGATACTTCCTAGGAAAAAGGTAGCTGTTGTGGGTAGGTACTGTTTGTTCATTATGAGTGTTCTCTTTTTAGCTCAAAACCTATGAAGATATTTCCCAGAAATATTTTAAAACGTTTTCTTGCAGAAGAATTTCCCTGTGTAGCTGTTTACATCACTGTTTGTAGAAAACCAATTCTTGTTTCGATGATTCAGAATTTTCATTTGGAAAAAAAAGTATATATATTTTAGAGAGTTCACATTTTAGCAAGTTTTCTGAATTAGCAGACGAAAATATCCTATAACCAAGCATTTGAGGTGCAAGGAAACAGTACTTGGCAGAAGGGTCCCAACACACTTTTTCTTTATTTCCCGCAGGAATACTTCCTTTGAGACAGTCTTCATGGTGGAAGATTCAGTATTAAATCCATAAAGAGATTCTCTCCTTTAAAGCCACCCTCCCAAAAAAGCTCCTGGATAACAAGCTAATAAGCAGCGATAAGCTTAATCCTACAAACATGCATGTCCATGAATAAGTTTCCCTATTATTTATTCAAAGGGTTGGGAATCATCTCTCATACAATGTTTCCATGTATCTTAAAACCAAACTCAGCAAACTCCTTATCTTTGCTGGAAGAAAGTGAAAAAATGACATAAGCTTGACTTTCCTGACTGGAAAAGCTTTTCTACTGCCTAGGATATTGCAATTTCCTTTTGCATTAATTAACAGCTTGAGTGTTAAAAATGTGTAAATTTGTACCTATCCTGAAAGTCTGATGGTGTATTTGACATGTTTAGGTTTGCCCTACAATCAGAGCTGTAAAAAATTATTAAGTCTAGACAAAACTCTACATACACACAAAGCATCTTCTGCCAAACATGATGACATTGACTCCTGTCTTGCAAGAGGTTTTTTTAAAATAAAAACAAACTATAAAATGATTCAAAATCAGAACTGAACCTACTTTAATGAGCAGAAAAGGGATTTCTCCAGTTAAATTAAGAAACCTTGTGAAAGGAAGCCTCATGCTTGTTAGGGAGGGGCAATATTTTACATTTTATAGCAAGTCAAACATGTGCTTTGTGGGCACTGATGGAAGACTCTGCATTTCGTTCTGTTGAGAAACTGTTTGGCTTTTAAATGTCTCCCTTTCCTGACATGTAGGCAAAAGACTTGGCAGTTCCAGCTACACCCAGCTGTTGCTTCTCTGGCCTGGAGAAAGTCTGGAAAGTGTGGCACACCCTTTCTCTGTTACAGAGCAGGACAAGACAGAGGATCACTGCCCTGGGAGTACCACCAAGGTATTACTCTGGAGTTGTAGTTCATACTCCCTGTACTCCTGATCGTTTCAGTATACCAGGCTTTTCCATGCAGCTGCATCTCTCCCCTGCTCCATCATGGTCTCCTACCAGTCAGTGGAAGTGGTGGATCCTGGCACTCATATAAGGAGATGGAAGCCTACCTGAGAGCCTGGCTCAGAGAAGCAGAGGACTCTCACATTGCCCTTGAAATACTGCAACGCCATTTCAGAAATCAGATTCTATTGTTTCTAGGACCTTCTCTGACACCAAATTAATACAAGATACATGAGCATTTAGTTCAAAACCCAGGAGAAAAATGTTCAAACCATCCCTATTCAGCTGTCTGGAGAGCTGAAAGGAAGGAGAAATGTCCAATCCAATAACCCAGTAGAAATCCATGATTCAGAGCTTGGTCCCAAATAACTGTCACAGAAGTTGACACTTCATTCTCAGTGGCAGAAAAGTAGTAGAATTTGAAGTACTAATGAGTCAAGAGAAAAAAGTGGACATTTTCAGTGACAACCTCAATGACTCTTGGCCACAAACTTCAAAAGCATATTCAAAGCATGCATTTACAGAGTTCAACTTGGTCAAGATTTCATCAGTGAGGTCTGAGAAATCCAACACTTCCTAAAATAGGTATCCTAGAGTAAGGATATGAAAACGTTGGTCTTGAGACACAGTACCTTTTTTTTTTTTTTTTTTGCACACTAGCATTCTATCTTACAAGTAGAATCAAAGCCACAGCCCACGTTCCTCACCTTTGGTCTTGATGGCTGTTTCCAGGGCTGCAGCATCCCGGTCAGCATCAAAATTTGAGTAGGCCTTAACTGTGGCATATGCACTTGGTGGGAGAGAATGCTAGAAGAAAAAGAAGAGAAACCACCTCAGAGTTAAATCACGTAATCCTGTCCTTGCTGCAGTTAATAAAACACGTGCCTCTTGGTTAACCGGTATTTTGCCAAATTTTTAAATACAAGGACTACCATCGGGTATCTGTGAAAATGGAATTCTGCTAAGAGACACTGAACTCTGTTCTCCTGATGTGTATTGTCCAGAAATCCACTTACAGCCATGCTTATTATAACAAAGAATACATACAAATAGATATTATGTATTATTGCAGCAAAAACCTAACACATTCCAAGTTTACTCGCTAAACCTCAATCTTCCAAAATCTGGAGTATTCTGGCTAGATCTGAAGAAAATGGACTGCAGAAAGCTAATTCAAAGAAGGTTTAAATATCTGCCATGAAAGTCTGAAGTATTGTAGATTTGAAGCCAATACTTTACTTTCGATTGCAGGCTACAATTAAAAAAAAAGTAGAGGGAGATGGAAGATTAACAATGAGTAAGTCAGAACAAGTTTTGTGCCCTATCTCATAGACTTTAAAGGTAACCCCCAAAAAAATCTTTTTAAGCCTATCATTCTAGAAAGCACAAGTTACTCACAATCTCCTTTTGAAACTCTATGCCTGCAGATACTTGATTTAAGCAGCACGAGGCTAACAAAACCAAGTGACATTTCAAATTACCTCTGCTAAGAATAAGAGGACTTGCAGGCAAGTTTACTTAGTAAACAGTTGTAACATTTTAGAAGTCACTAGATTTTATCACCTGTAATATCCTGAAGATTATAGCTTCAAATAGGAAGTCACCAGAATAGAGATTCAACTCTTCTCAGCTGCTTCAGTGTAAGCTAACAGTTTAGCTTGTATCACCTCCCATGGGCAGGTTAAACTAAACCACAGATTTTCGTATAAATAGCTGAGAAATATTCACAAATCCTACTCTGCTGAGTTCAATTTAGAGACCTAAACCTCTGGCAGAAAGGTGTAGTGACTAACACCTGAAATTGCCATAGCTGCTTCCTAAGTGAATGAATGACTAAGCTTTCTTGGTAAACATCCTTGGAAACTTTTGTTTCAGTCCCTTACTCCAACAGAATGCTGGGTTCATAAACAGGACTAAACTATCTTAATATCGGAGGATCTTTTTACATGCAAATTGTTAAAAGGAGGACAAATTTTAACTAAAAAATTCCATTGTTTTTGACTACATTTGACTCTATCGTCACACTGTCCTGAACAGATTCCTCTGGCAGCAACCACTGTGTCTTCTTGAGACAGTCTGTGTTACGCTGTGGAAATGGGAAGTCAAAAAAGCACCGATAAACTGAACCATTCTTTCTTTTGTCTCTTCCCATCAACTCAATCGAGCAAAGTGGCCCCAGTTTGGCCCACAGCCACACCACAAACACAGCCTTTCCTGTTAGCAGATCAAATTGCTAACAGAAACAGTAAATGGAGATGTGCAATGCAGCCTCAGAGAAATCTGTGCGCCTGAAAGATTCCTAAACCAAAGCCCATTAGTATACACAATCATGTGGCACTTCTATCTAATCAACCAGCACTGCTGGATAATCTGAAGCAAGTCACCTGGTGAGCTTAGCAAAGTTGGGTACTTCTCCTTCCACCCCGCTCTAAGTATTATCTAAGTCATTTGGATAGAGCATTTTACTGTAAGGTAATATCATACATAGAAAATAAATAGCATATTTGCAATTTGGGAGCCATCTTTTCCTCTGTCCTCCCACCCAATGCATGCAACAAATTGGATTCAGATCCCCTGACACTGCTCAAAAGACCCAGGAAGCACCATGTACCCAGGAAAGACAGAAACCTTCTGCTGGCTACTCTACCAGTAAATTGACCGTCTTCAAATTCAGCATCCACAAAGATTATGCTTTACTCTCTCAGGTGACTGTCTTGAGTACTTCAGTGGAGTAGACACAGGTCTTATCAGGGTGATTATTCTGCCTCTGAAAAACAGCCATTTAAATTCCAGACTGTATGGTCTCAAATTACTCTGGCACACTACTGTACCACAGTACTGGTACTGTATGTTTTCAGACAATAGAGTTTTTCCAACTGACTTTCCATTTAGTAGTTCAACAGAAAATTTTCCAGGATGTGGCAGTAAAAGTCCAGCTAGTATGTAACTGCACAAGCAGTCTGGGCCAGACTAAAGCACAGAAAGATTATTTTTTTTTTCCCTCCCCACATATCTAGCGTGCTTCAGAGGTCCTCCAACTGGTTTACTTCCTCCGAGCTTGATGAATTCAATCCTATTGGGAAAAACAGAACATGAGGGAGAAGTATATATCACTAAGATGAAAGCCGAAGAGGCTTAATTTCTTCTAAAAAAAACAGGACCCTTTCAAGATATCTACATCTCAGTATTCCCTGTCCTCAAAAAAAAAATCACTAGTCTTGTTTGAAAACTGAGTAACTTGACATCATCCGGCAAGTAACCCATAAAGTCTTGACTGAAATACAGGCTTCCAATTCTCAGTGCAAAGATGGAGCATATGATGAAGCATAACAGCAAGATCTTTGTTACAGAATCTTTCTATACTCTCTTGAGGATAGATGCAGAAACTGCAAGCATACATTAACTTCAGCTCAACTCCCTCCTTTTCTTAAAGGAAGGAGAAAATAATACCAGGATGAAGCAAGCAGGCCAGTTTCTTCGTCTTGAAACAAATCAATCGCTGTACTACTGATGCAGAATGCACAAATTCCTTACTGCACAAGACAGGACTGGGGTTCAGCTGTGGCCATTCTATACCCTCAAGGTTAAAAACTTTTTTTTGCGAAAAATGGGTGGCTGAAGTACTGTGTTTAACATCAGTTAACTTGCTGAATCATTGCTTAGGGGAACTGGACAAATCCTTTATGCAAACTAGCTACTCAATAATTCTGGCTTCCAACTTAGGATCTACAGAACAAACCAGCTGCCTGGTATTTCTAACAGTCTACGGCAGGATTATTATGAAAAATACTGGCATGGAACAGTATTCAAATTTGACTTTTGCAACTACTCACAAGCATCATGGAAGAAACATTTCTGCCCTTGAGAATAGATTGCTCAAATATTATTCCAAGAGTAATTCTCTGTTGAAACAAACACGGCCAAGAAATCTAAAGAGTTCACTGCTTTTGCTGTACAAAATCAGCATTGTTACTTACAGCGCACTAGCCAGTTCTTTGCAACAGCTCTTTCACAAAGATCATATGGTATGATTTATTTTGCAACAACTAACAAAAATAGGCAAAAAGTTTGCTTGTACCGAGCTCAGATCTGGAGTTACCGGCTATAAAATTTAGAAGTATAGCAAGTTTATAAGCAACATGATGAAATAATACATGGATAGGATTCACTTCCTCTTCAGTGACAATCACAGAACCACAAATTAATGGCATGAGATCCTGACACTACACTGGTAACCCTACCATCTAATGTTGCAACGTAAGAAATCAAACAAAGAGTGTGTGGCTTTCTGGTATATTTCAATAAAACTATCAAGCAAGTGCAGGTGTGGTAGAAAATACACAATCAAAACCAAGATTCTTTACGCTTTTCAAAACAGAAAAATGAGAAAAGAAGTTTGAGAAAATAAGTGTTTTCAAGAGCTAGTTTGGTTTTGGTGACAACCATTACAGGAATAAGATCCCCAAGATTTTAATTCCCATTAAGTAATGTTGTCCATTTTTAATTGAAAAAAAAGAAAAACAAAAGAAAACTCTGAAGGTATCAGCAAAACCGAACACATTTCCATTTTCTCTTATCATCCTTAACTCACTTGTTCCTTTGGAAGAAAGGGGGACCACAGATGCAAACTAGCCATTCAGTTTGTCCTGTGATGCCTTTCATATGGCCCAGCACATGAATACTGCTTATGCTGCTGGCCAGTTAGAAGCACTGTCATTAAATCTAGTCACCTCATAGAATTATCCTATGGTTTACAGCTGCTTTGTGGTTGAACACTGATCACTGCTGACTAGGTTTTTAGTCAATGTAAGTAGAAGAGATGTGTGGAATCTTGTAAACTGTACAGCTCAGTACAATTGCTGGTAGAGAGTCCTGTAAAAGAAACAAAATGAGGCATTTAAGTAAAACAAACTTTTCTTGTTTAGATAATACTACTTACATCTCCTTCAAGGCTGAGCTTGCTTAAAATTTCATGGACAGTAGACATCTTGAAAGAATGCTGGAGGAAGAGGAAAAAAAACCCACATAAGTAGATTTGAATATATTTACAGTTACATCAGTGTGTTATATAGTCCTGAAACACTGCAGCACTGAAAGTGACATAGTCCAATGAATCTGCTAATACCAAGCAAGAAAGCAGATTTAAGAGTTTCCAAGCCACACCACCATTAATAATGCAACAGAGAGAGGTCTTCATTCTATTGTACAATAAAAATTTCTTTCCTTCTTAAAAAAACATTTCTTCTGCATTTTAAGTACTTAAACTTAGGAACTGGAGAATCTCTACCTTAGAAACAGAATCAACTAAGCCTACAACTCAGTACCAGGAAAATTGTGCAGAAACATTATAACCTGGTCCAGCTCAAAGCCAAAAAGCAGCAACAAGTAGTAGCATTTAAATCAGACACTCAATTCCTCAAGTACTATGGAATACATTGAAACTATTTATATCAATGCAGACATTTTATAAAACCATAATGATGTTCAATCTTTAATCCTGGACACAGGCCACAAATTGCACTACTTTCAGCCTCGCTGGGTGCCATTCCCTTCACTTCCACGCTATCACCAGTTCCCCCAATCCAGCTCCCAGACACCATGCCCTCCGAGCCAACTCCCAGCTATTGCGCAGCCAGTGCTGAGTACGTCCCTTCAACTGGTTTTCAGATTCTTTTTTTATCCTCCATCGATCACTCTTCTGATGGTATGGGCGCTTCCTCAGGCAAGCAGTACTAGCCGCCCAGGCAAATTTCCCAGACAAACCAAACTCCTCTCCACTCAATGATCAATCTGAAACGAAGAGCTCAGAGAACCAGCACGAAGTTTGAAATGGTTTCTTAATAATGGAGATCTGGTTATAACTCTAGAACAAGTGTTTATTTTTTGTTTTAACTCCTGTAAACCTCCTGTACATCAAGAGAAAAGCAGAGAAATCCTTACTTTTAGCAGATATAGCAAGTGTTATGAAAATAAAATGCAGAAACACTATTACGTGGCTGTTGTAGTTAACTGCTGTAATCGCACCTTTCCTCACTTAGAATACAGAAAGAAAACCTTTCATCTTCTGCAGCAACCCAGGTATAAGTAACAAAAGCAACTTTACTTCAAGGAAAAATTAAGATCCCAGGGGAGGAAAAATAAGACAGAGAATGAAAACCACAGTCATGCATCAACTTATTTGAGAAAAAATTTTTTTCAGAGCAAAAATCCAACTCAATCCTTTAAAGATAGGCTGCAGAAGTTGTAATAAGCTGCTACCTGCTAATGGCACTATTAACCATGCCGGTTAGAGGGAGATGATATATTACTGAGTTATAAAATTCTTAATGTTTACTCTTAGTAAAATAAAGTGCCTAACAACGAGACCTTTGTACTCTGACAGTATTACCACCAATACCAAAGATGACCAACTGAAGTCCTTTAGTCTTGCTTGTCACAACGAACTTATAAACACCCGTGAAAGCTGAAGACAAGCAACTGCAGTATGATCTTTCACAAAACAATCACTGAACAGCTTTTTGCAAGACTCCTGTTTCTAAATCAATTAAAAACCACATTGAATCAGGCTTGTTGGAACAAAAAACTTGAACAGAGTCCAGGAAAAAAACTAACACACCCTCACGTAGAGCTGGAACTGGGAGGTTCATATCATCAGCACACAACAATGCTATAGCAACCGACCGCCCATCAACAGCAAGCTGGCAAAAGAAAAAAACCTGGAGTTTTGCAAGAATCTTTGCAGAGAAAGATCTTTACTCAGAGAACAAACGCATCTCTTGTCACACCCTGCTTTGCAAGGCACTCATATTTGAGAACAGACTCTCACTGTTCTCTGATGGATTGATTTTATCTGATGTAGTTTTGACAAGTTCTGGGTGGGTTTGAACATGTAAATAGAAAACACTTGCACTAACTTGTTCTTCCTTACACTGGAAAAGAACCAACTTCTACCTTCCAGCTGTAAACTAATACTTCAATACCTTAAGGCAAGTTTCTACAACTGGTTTTCCTCCTAAATCCACATTACGTAATCCTGAATCATGATGTTATTCTACTAAAAGAGATAGCATCTGTTTTGACCTCGACCCCCACAGTAATTACTGGTTTGCAAATCTGTTATGATATTGGGTCTAGTCTATATTCAGTACCTTATCCCCGTAACTGTTTGGTGACAGAAGAGTGTGTGTTTAAAAGCAGCCCATATCTCGATTCCCAGGGGCAGCTCACATACATTACAGCAGAAAAAACCCATGTGATCCATGGAAAAAAGTGGCAGGTATGCACAAACAACTACATTGCTCAATAAGCAGAGTTAGCATTTTAAGAAGCACTTATACTCTTGTAGACAGAGATTGAGCAAAGGGTGTTCCCAGACATCTGAGCCAAGGAAACGGCATCCCCAGAATGAGAGAATGGAAACTCTTTCACTCGGAGCACATTTGTGCCAGGTCTCCAAAAACTAGGGCAAGTCCTGGCAACAGAGGAAAGGAGGAAGAGCATGGAAGATCCACAATATCTGCTGTAAATGAAGTAAGGTCTCAAAATCATTCATTTACATACAGTGCTAACCACAAGTACAAATGAACCAGGCTGTATCTCCCCAAATCCCCCATAAGGTTTAGCAGTTCATTAAAAGCCACTACTTGGACAAAAAATTAGCTTTAAAGAAAAAGATTTCAAAACCCATTAAACCATGCTACCACAAACATACTTTAACCGTTCTCTTCCACAGACATTGCTAATAACCCAGGAGATGTTTCATTCCAGGAAGATACTACAAAAGGACTTTTATTTCTTCGAATTCAAGTTATTCTCACTTCTGAGGCTTTACAGGAAACCTCTTCTTTTTTTTTTTTTTGTTTTTAATCAAGGCAAACCATTCCATACGTTATCTAATGGAAACTATACTCACTAGGGCTGCTTATCACAACTAACTCCACCAACAGAAGTCACACATAGGGATGGATCACTCAAGGGCGCAGTGGTTCCAAAAGATTCTTTCACTCTTGACCTATATGTTAGGGTCCGCACACCTCTATGCAGATACAGCGTTTGAATAAGAACATAAGAACAACTAACATTAAACAGAATTAAAGCTGCCACGCATAAGAATACAATTTACTTCTGCATGACTATCCTGAAATCATTTCACTTTTCTTCCAGTTAGAACACATAGCAACATTCCTTTGCCCTATCTCCCCTCCTCAGTCGAGGAGGAGGAAGTGGTGTCCAAGCTGACTCACAATCCAGAAGGCAGCAGCAAGATCTCAGCAATTCTGGTCATGGCCGGGGCAGGGTGGGAGAGCCGTGCCCAAGGCTGGCTCGGCGAGGAAGGAACCGCACAGGGCTCCCTGGCACGCCGCGGGCGAGAGCAAAGGCAAACTTCGGGTAAGCACTGGCTACCCAGAACGCTCCCTGTGCCAGGGCTTCTCTTCTGCCCACGCCAGCGGCTGCATCTGCAGCGGCGCCAGCAGCCG
>NW_009223449.1:0-15229 GCF_000690835.1 Fulmarus glacialis | reverse complement strand
CAGCTTTTAATAGCTGAAATCCAGCTTTTAATAGCTGAAGCATCAGCTCTGGACAGATATCAATGTTTTAAGTGAATTTCAAATACTATTTTAATTTCTTCTTTAGGTTTATACAAGTGTCCTCTTCTTAGCTCACATAAGTGTATTCCCAAAACTAAAATGAAATATGATGTTCGAAACTTATCCATGATGTTTATTCATGATAAATATGCCTAAGACTGTTCTACATTAGCAGAAATATCTATGTTCTACCAGTAAAATGTTCAAGCAAATGAAGACATGCTATCTTTTCTGGGAATTTCCAGGAATGAGCTGGAAACTTAGATCCTGAAGTGTTACAGAGGGCTTTCCTCCTACATATCAGCTAGTCTATGCAACGGATGCACTCTGCCGTCTAGGTATCTTCCACTGAACTTGTGATAACCTGAAGTTCATTTCTGATGCTTCATCCAGTATAAAAATGGTAGATGTGTTTTGTTGTTCCTTTTACCCCCTTTAATATAATCTAGGCAAAAGTATGGCATAGTATGGCTCTAGATATGCTCTGTCTATACTAAAACTAAAGACAGAAAGCTGTATGTAAAGGAAACTGTTTACATATCTTCATGATATAGGCATAAATAAAGAGAGACTAATACTGAGCTAATATGCAATTGAACGGTGAACAAATAGTTGGAAGGTTCACAATTTTGAAAACGGTGCATCAGAACTATCAAGATGCATGTAAGAGGATATGCCTGTATACACTACTGCTGTCTTCCAAAGCACAGTTTTTATAAATTCCATAAATTAAGGAATTTTAATCAATGATAGTGTAACCTTGAGTAAAACAGTCACTGTGTTTCGAAGAAAAAGTATGACCAGTATGAACAGTAGTGTACATGCAGATTAAGATTTGAATGTAACTTTGAGCTCAACAAATTTATTCAAGTGTCTGTTTTCTTATGTGACTGTGCCCGAAAGAGAAACACCACCTGCAGGTCCAAATAAGAAAACCGAGCACTTTAGTACTGTTGAAGGGTTATGTTGCATATTATTTTTTATGTACAACAGTGAAATTTCAATATTATTTAGAGAAATGGTAATTAGGAATTCATGCTATTAGTGCGAAAACCTGGCCATATGTTTTTGAAAGGTGCTAGTATATTATTTCTCTCCAAAGTATCTTCAAGCATACATTTTTACAGCCCTCAGTGTCTGTAGATACTCTTATTTTCTCTGCCTCAAAGGGAGATTGATCATTTTTGTCGCTGGTGTATCTAAATGGATAAGTAGAAAAACTTTACTAAATCTTCAGCCTTTATAAAAAGAGCTACTTCTCTTGCTAAAGACAATGAATAATGGCAAGAGTGAAAAAGTTACACCTTACCTGCCTGAATTGCCTGAATATTTGTTTGAACCAGAAACACTGTCCAACAACTGAAGTATTTTAATTTAGTGATGAATATTTTGCTGCCAACTGCTTATTTTTATAGTCAAATCTCTTCACTGATTGTGTGATTAAAAATTATGAAGATCTTTTTTTTTTAAATATCGTGAATGTTTTTACTTGTCTATTTTTTCAAAAGCTGTTTTCTGATTTTTTTCATGTAAAACCATGAGCCCATGAGTGAAAAATTTTGAAAGTTGTTGGTGACATCAAGGGTTGAATAGAAGAAATAACACTACCTCTACTCTTGTTGTCACTATTTTGCCTGATATCATCGTAAAGAAAAATGCATGAAAGATATTTTGATCATTAGTTCCTGGATCTACAAATGGTAAGCTGTCTTTATGTTTCTTAATTTTATAGGATTAGCCCATTAAATTTAATGCTAAGTAAGACTCTAGGACTTACACTTTTGTCAATCGGTCAATTTATGATTCACCTTAAAATTTAGTCGTTATTTAAATATTATGTAAACACACACAGTGTAGAATGACCACAGTAAAAGATTTCTTTTTTATTAAAAATGCAGCTCAGCAGCTTTGTGATAAATGGTGATATTATGTATATGCCAATCCCTTCTGGAAAATTGGAGCGATTCTAGACTTTGCCAAGAATTTGACATGCCACCCTAAATGTTTAATCAGGGATGCTGTGACATTCAATGCTCCTTGTATAAATGTGTCAGTCTAATTTTTATTAAACCTCTTCAAAATGAAACAGGATCTGCTTCTGGAAAAAAAAAATCATGACTGAACCAAACTAATGCTATTAATGCGTTTCTCAATGGATACGATATAAATAATCTAAAATTAACTATGATCCTCACTTCACTGAGCACAAACTTCCCTAGTAAAAGTTTTGAATTGGAATAGAACTCAGAGGAGTGCTGTGTCAAATTAATGATCATGAAGCAAGGCTCACAGAGCATTAGTAGTCAGCTTCTGCCTTGGGTGAGACCAGGGAATAGATGCCATTCAGTCATGTGAATAGAATTTCTATGATAAAATCTGTCCTTCAAAAAACCCAGAAGAACCTAATGGGACTTTCCTGTGACTTCTTCATCAGAAAAACATATTGGGTTTCAGATAAGGGCCAGAGAAGCCAACTAAAAAGAATCATTATTAATCTGTTGGTGCTGATGCTGAAGATTAAAAGGGCTATGCAAGTTAGTAGTTCTAATCCTGAAAAGCTTTGCTTATATGTATTATCTCTTCATTTTTATATATAGCCTGACTTTGTTTAGTGAGACTAGCTGCACAATTTAGGAGAATTTAACAGAATTTAGGTTTATGTGTATGAGTTAAACTTGACAACATGGAAAGTATTTTTTATAGAATATTTCTGGTTCTTAATGATGCTCTTACTGGTGTTTCTTCAGATTGTTTCTTCTATTTATTTTCCCTGCTATTTATCCATCCTCTGGTGTTAAAAGAAAAAAGTAATTAGGTTCTATTCTGTCATCAACAAGAGAAAAATGTTTTACTAATGCCAGCTCACCCAGAATTTAATTCCCAGTGCTGTGAGAAAGCAGCGGGCCCCACTGTAGTTTCCTTATTGTTGTTTATTTGTACTGGCATAGGACACGGGAGCACAGGGGGTTACTCTATAAACACAGAACAGAAAAATGCTCCATAGGACAGATGAGGTAGAGGTGTATGCACAGAGAAAGTGGGAGGCTGGAAGACAGTGCTGGTCAGTGTAATAAGCAGTGGTTTTGGTGTGTATGTTCTAAATCTTCTGAAGTTTTACAGAAAGCTTGACACCAAAGAATAAAAAGATATTTTGCATACTTAAATATTAAAATATTAAAGGAAGAGAGGGAGAGTTCTCTGGTTTTATACAGCCAAAGCTTTCAGCCAAGTTGAAAGGAGGAAGGAGATTTTCTTACAGCTGTTTTGCTCCCAATGTTTACAACAGAATTGGTACCCTATTCATTGTTTGACAAAATAATAAAGTAAGACTCTAATACTTTGACCAGCTCTGGACTGTAAAGCTAAAGACATGCTCCTACTTAAACAACCCAAAATTGCAGAATTGTTGTATTTGCCAGCATTCTTTCCTACCTGGAAAGTGGGTACAGGCAGAACCCCCAGCATCCTTTCCAGTCGCTGAATGATTACATGTCTAGTGGCAGCAAATATTGTTGTTCTATATTTTTTTCGGTGTAATGCTGTGTCCCAGGGTATGTACTGCAGCAGTTCTACCCAGACCTGATATCCACCTGTGCTGTTGGGTGTGAACAAAAGGTAAGAACCAGGATTATATTCCAAAGTACAGATTATGCTTAAAAAGAGGCATCAGGTGCTCTGGAGCTTTCACGGCTCCTGTATAACCAAGGTTCTTTTGAGAAAGTTGGTGCTTAGCTTTTACTACAGAGATTCTATGGTTTAAGGCAAAGAAAAACCTTATTTCATTCCCTATAGTCATGGTTCAGCAAGAATTGTGTGATAGACATATGATCAGAAATGTATTGTTTGTAAATATAATATATACAGTATTGTTTTGTAGCATCATTGTAAAATAAAATATAATGGAATAGCCAGATCTGTAGGAACACAAAAGGTTTCTATCATTACAGAGAGCAAATTTCTATAGGAAGAAGGATTTGGAGGTTTTAAGAGGTAGAAAAAACTGTTCATAGCTTATCATGTATAAGGTCTGGTAAGATACCAACTTTCTTGTCTGGTAGATGGATCTTTAATTTTATGTGGTCGGCCATCATTCTTGTTATGTACCCAGTCATCATTCTTGTATCATCAGGAAGTAGTTGGTATATCCAGCAACCTACTGAAATGTTGGGTTAACCCAGAGAGAGCAATTAAAGATGGAAAAAAAAATCCAATATTTGTTACAGTTTTAAGGCTCCTTTTGTGATGTGGCTGAAGCCCTAAATTTAGTCACAAATGCATTCTCTTTTTCTATGCTTCAAAGGAGATTTCTGGAAATTATACTGTGATAATTCTAGAAAATAGCAGCCTGCCTGTTTGTTCTTCTGCCCTCTAAAATTTCCTGCCTCCCATTTACCCTGGCACATGGTTAAATCATGACTTCAGTCTAATTCATGATTAGATGAAGGATGAGGAGACTTTAATGTAGATGCTGAGGGCATTATACTGTTAAGGGTTGTTGAGGTCATTGGAAGAAAGTATTGCTCATCAAGATACTTCTTTTTCCCCTTTCAGCACTTTTAATTTTCTGTTTCACTGTGTTTATATGTAAATGTCATAACTCTGGAACTTACAAGTATTTCCAGGCAAAACTGAAGAGGCAGTCATACGAGTCATATGGTCTCTTTGGGGAACAGTGGAGAAGTTTGACTACAGGTAAAATAGTATTGATTTAGTATCCAACAGTATCTTGTTTACTCCACTTGAAATATTTAGATTGCATTAACAGTAATGCTCCGTTTGGGCATTGCGTGGCCTTTGATGACCAGTTAGGAAGAGGAGAAAAAAAATGCAGGCTGACATGAAACCATCTGTTCGCTGTCTGAAGGCAGCTAACCTCCCAGGTCTTTTAACTCAGAAAGGAAAGAATTTGGGATACAAAAATCTTCCTACTGAAAATGTGAGAAACAACAGGCCTACAAAGGGGTTTCTGAAAAAACACCAATGAGAAATCAAATAGAAATATACAGAGAAGTATGTTTGATATTAAAACTCCCTGTGATTTGATCAGCATGTTGAGCAACTCAGGAAAAGTAGCCTTTATATTTTATATATTATAGAAGAGAAGGAATAGCAGGAGCATAAAATACAGAAATGACTGGGGAAAATGATCTTTTACTGTAGTGCACAAAGTAATGTTTGTATTCTAGGGTGAAATAGCAAACAGCTGGAGAGCTCTTTTAACATACTAAAGACTCTATGATGATATACTGAGGCCACAATGTTCCCAAGTTACAGCAGCAGTGTGGTAAAAACATACTGGCTATTCATATCCCAGCAGTAAAAGCAAGGAAAACTTGCCTTGGCCTTGCAGAGGCAAGTCATCCACAACCTTAGTGTGTGGAAAAGGAAAAGAGATGACAAAAGCTGTGGAGTCTTTAAAGTTGCCTAAGGTGCTCTTTATGGCAGAATGATTCCTAGCCTCAGAGTAAAATGACTATTACTTGATCGATATATCACAGAAAGTACTTTATTCTGTAATCTTATGGAGCATTGTTTAGTTCATAATTTGTTTTTGGATTTTTTTATTCTACAGCATACCCATAACAGTAACTGCCATAACTTTAATGATGTTTTAATATCATGAGATCTCATTATAACAGTCTGCTTATTCAGTTTTTGCTGATAAGTGAAGTAAGAATGCCAGCTGTTCTGGTTGAATTACTGGGTCCACAGAATACTAAAAAGAAAATTAATATAGTCATTATTCCTTTTTTTTTCTATTGAGTAGGATTTAGAGGCTTCAGTCAGGATTAGAGCCTCATTATAATGAGATGCTGTAGAAACATTAAAGATGGCCTTACATGGTAAATACAACATGCTGTTATTGTTTGGTTTAATGTTGAAACAAGCTGAGTTTTGTTTACAGTTTCAGGAAGAGAGGTTATGTTTAAATAATGTTGCTCATATTTAACTAATACATTTAATTCAGTCATCCAAAACCTGCTTAAAGACTAACAAAAAGTGTATCGTAGGTCTGAGATTACACTGAAAACTGTCTAAAACCTACAGAACTTATTTTGTACAGACAGCCTAGATATTGTATTGCATACCGATCTGGGGGTGGGGAAATGGAAGTAAACCAAGTTGTTTTCCATCACAAAACAACAGTGAATACAGTAGCACTACTTTATTTACAGCATAGATGTTTATTTAATCAATTTATTGGTAGCAACCTAGAGAAAATTGAACCAAGTTGAAAAAATATAGCATTTCATCACATACTGGAAAAAAAGAATGTGTACAGATATGTTGCAATTCATTGAAATTTACCGCATTTTGAGATATATTGTATACTGCAGGAAAGATAATTTATCTTTATATCTTATGTTATTATTGTATTTGTCAAATAGAACTTTAGTTTGTCGTCTTTCTAAAAAATATAGGCTCGTTTCAGGAAAGCAGTCATCACTGTATATGTATGTTTGTCATACTTATTTTAAAGTCTTAACCATCACCTAGCCTTGATTTTTCTTGGAGTGATAGAAAGAAATAACCATCTTTCTCACTGTTTAAAAGAGCAAGCTTACCAGCAATTGAGTAAGATCTCTAAAGATGATTGTAGCATTAGCTCATCTGGGGAATGACGTGGAGAAAAAAGGGTGCAGAGCACTTTTGACACGATGTTCTAGTAAACACTTGGAATGAGCCTGTTCTTGGAATGAGGAACCTTCTCACTTAAAGAAGGTGCTACAAAAGTATTATCAGTAATTTACTACATGGCCTTTGGACTTCTCACGATGACTGTTACCAAGCTTCACACTGGGCAACAAGCACCATTTGTCTGTATTTTCTGTCTGATGCTGCTGGTAGGTTCTTAAGAAGATAAAAGAAGAATGAAAATCCCAGCAACTGTTGCATAGCCTGGAAATAATAGTGTATGTATAGGTTTTTATCAAGCTGACATCATTACGTACAGCTTCTCATAGGTGAGGTAAGAATGGTATCTATTCCATAAGTGAAAAGGTAGTGGTTTTCTGAATTTTTTAATAACCTAGCACTTGAAGCTCAGCACAAAACAAATTATCTTAATTGGTTTAAGCAATCAAGTATAAAATAGTGCTGTCTGTTAGAAGTTCATAGTAGTAGTTCGTAGTGTCAACAGAGGTGAACAGACAACAAAATATGGAAATGGTATGGAGCATTTCTGAGCGTCAGGTGCACCGTCTGCTGACTTCAGTGTTCAATGCTACTTGCAGCCCTTTGGTTCATAGATGTTCATCTCCCTGACTCTGTGGATCAGGAAAAAGAGCAGCCACGTTATGTGGTTATATCTAGATCCAAATATATACATAGCTAAGACATAATCCTCCTGTTAATACATGCCAACGCTATACGTGCTGAATTTTGCAAGTGTTAGAATAGGCCTATCTAGTCTTTTTATTTTACGACAGAGATGATTATTTTTTTTCTAACTGGCAGATTAGTAAAACTACTTGTCCAGTACTAGGTATCCATAAGAAACCTCTAAATACCATAAACGTTCTTAAAAAAAACCCCTGAGTCTAGAAGGAGCAAAAACAATTATCTGTGATTAATTTTGATATATATTTTAAACTTAAACTTTCAGACAAATGTAAGTGATTTTTTTGTTTTTTCCACCAACAAAATAGAGCATTTTGAAGGGTTCTATTTTAAAAAGTGACTATAGTCAGTCAAAAATTTACATAGGATTTTTTTTTTCCAATGAAAAATGATATTTTTCAAAATACGTGGGTTTTAATTTTTAAAAGTATATAGATTTTTCTGTTTTTAAGAGAATTGCCATGTCTGTAGACAT
The DNA here is from genome assembly GCF_000690835.1 of Fulmarus glacialis. Classification (NCBI taxonomy): domain Eukaryota; kingdom Metazoa; phylum Chordata; class Aves; order Procellariiformes; family Procellariidae; genus Fulmarus; species Fulmarus glacialis. The sequence goes on along the minus strand of NW_009223449.1, from coordinate 7,353 downwards.
TTTTCTAATTCTTAATGAAAATGCTACATTAGATGTCATCATTTTTCATTGTGATTTTTGTATACTAAAATTAACTTCTCAGTCATCAAATGGAACTATTGAAGTAATTCAAATGTTTTTAGCTCCACTTCTTAAAAATAATTTTTAAATCAGTAAGTCATGCCAAACTGTATCTATTCAGAATTCTTTGGGAAAGAGAAGCTTCAGAATTTTGCCCAATTTTCACTTCTTATAAAAACTTCCATACTGTTTGTGCTAACATTCAAGTTTAACAATGACAAACCTTAAATAACAAATAACTCACTTTGATTACACTAGTATAATAAATACCAAGATAATCAGCTCTGTTTCTTTTCATTTATTGGCTACAAGAAGAGAAGCTTCAAGTTTATTAGGCTGGGGTTGGAAAGGTCTTTGAGGATCTAGTAACAAGTCAAGTAAGTCACTGTTTTTCTGCTTTTTGTTTTTATAAGAAACCTTGCATTTGAAAGAAAAAATACTGTTCAAGATTATATTATAGCTACCTTATTTTGTTTTTTGGTGTTTTTTTTTAACAAACAAAATGTTTAAAAATGAAGATGAGAAAATAGATTATCCTTTGCTTTTTTTATTTTCCATTCAATTGCATATTTTCATATAACTATTTTTTGAAAAAACATTAAACTTTGAAATTATATCATTGCAAAAACACTATGTCATACAGGAACAAGAGTTAGCAATGATCACTTGGAAAAAAAATGCAACTCATTTATATAAATTGATAGCCCGGAGGAACTCAAGAGCCATAAAATAAATATCCGTAACATTATAGCAGATAAATGTAGCTTCTGCAGAAATCACTTCCAGAGCTTAATTAGAAATGGTTATTTTTGACAGAAATCTTGTGGTTTGAATTAACAAATGTACTAAAATATTCAGACTAGGAGTTAAAATATGTTTTTCTTTATCCTTTGAGGCAGGACTTAAATGGGAATGGAACATATACAGGGAATTTTTTATTATTATTTAGCACATTAGCACAATGTTGTAGCCAAAAAAGAATCTTTTTGGCTATATCTTTTTATAGCAATCTTTTCATATTAGTATATGGTCTATGGTTTAGTAGTATATTTACAAGAACAATACCGAACATGTTTGATCACTGCAGTGTTTCCTAGAATCACCTCATCACTTTTAGCAGCAAGTCTCTGAGTACTGTAGCCAGGTATGGCCAGTACGGAGCATAAAATATATTTTCTATATTCGGTTGTTTTTTTGACATTATCACATTCGTTAAACAGTCTGTCAACAAAAACTCTGGCTATTTTTGTTATATAACCTAAGAGAAATACCAATAATTCAGTTACAGATGATTCGTTCATATCCAAATTAATATCATTTAGTAATGTCAAAAATTGAAGTTCAGCATAGCAGAGAAAAATCCAAGAATAACATGTTTGCCTGTATCAGTCAATCTTACTGGTATTTCACAAGCCTTTTCACTCCTATCATTTTGTCAAAGGTTACACATGCAAGAAGGTTTATGTGAGCATGTGTCTCAACCTTCATAATTACAACACAAACGTTCAGGACATATAGTAAATGTTTCAGTTATAGAAAAATTCTATTTTGGGAACACTGTGGTAACTCTTGCAGTCACTCACTGTAACAAGTTTTGGGCGTTTTGCAAAGATCAATTTTATGCAACACCCAAGTCAGTCAGAAATATCAAACAGTGAATGAATCAATATCAAACAGTGAATAAATTAAACCCATGTTGCACCTTAATGCCGTGCAACTGCTGATTGACAAGTATTGCAGGGTAACATCAGTAATATATAAGCATCCAATTCTCAGCCACCATACTTTTGTAAATATTTTATATTTTCCCCTTTCTTACTTAGAGCTGATCTGGTTATTCCTTACCCTCTGTCATGATTCCTAATGACAGGACTTGTCTGGCAACAGGGAAACTTGGAGACACTTAGATTTGATTTTCCGAGCAAAACAGTTCCTGTCTTTTCTTTCCTAATTTCCTGTCATTCTGAGCTTTAGGGTTGGGTTTTTTTGTTTTGTTTGGGGGTTTTGTTGGTTGGTTGTTTGGGGTTTTTTGAGGGAATAAGAATAGGGGCAGAAAGGGAATGGAAATCAGTTAGAATAGTAAATACTCTTGTCTTGAATCATATGATATTCCATCCAAGTGTCTAGTTTGTTTATTAATACACCTTGTCCTTCTAGGATGCCTAGACTATCAGAAATGTTAAGAGAATGTGATGAATTTTATTCTTCCTAAATCTGAGCCCCAAGGTACTCATTTTCCACCTTGCTTAGCTGATTCAAACTCCAACTGATGTATAGCATGGCTGTATTACAAAAAGTTGTGTCACATTAACTACGTTATATTTCAACAGGCAAACACAAGGCACTGTGTAATAGCTTCAGCTGCTCACTGGTGTAGTGATGATATCCTCTGTCCTATTATGGCTGCTTGGATGCTCAGAAGAAAGATGACTTTGAAGGTTTCTAAAACTGTGTCTTTTATGGCAGACAAGTAAAAGGATGTGCAAATCAAAGGGCTGCTGTCATTTCTGGCTGAAGGCCAAACAACTTGGAACAATTCCATAGAGAATTTGAATTGCTCACTCCATCATCTGTAGTGGAATAAGACTAATAGTCAAAATTCTTTTTAAGCGATCAAAAATTTATGCTATGGTAGGCTCAAAGTGTTGGCGATACATCTTATGTATTAGGAGTTAAAATATCAGCTTCGGATACTTCTGGCAACATCTTTGTCTGGCACCTGACAGCTGTAGTAGAGATCTGTGAGTTATTGCAAATAAGTTGCTTATTGTGTAGCTTTGCACTGGAAGAATATTTAGTGAAATTAGTGTCAGTGAAACCCTTTGGCAAATCCAGCAGGGAATTTTAAAACTAATAAAGAAATAATATATGTATCTCACCCTCCTTGTCCCTGTAATGTATAAACCTGAGGACTCTTATATCAGGTAAGAGTAAATCTCCCATCTAATCTGAAATAAATTTTAAAAATTAATTAGTTACAGAAGTATTAATATCTCTTCTGAAAACCTGATGGCAAGTTGGCCAGAGTTATCATTTTCAGATAAACCTTAGACATATCTGTCTTTGACAATACATCTTTCCTATTGTGTGTGAGTGGCTTGACAGCCATGCAATACAAAGGCACAGTTTTCTTCCATGTTTATTAAAGATTATCTATCCTTATTTTCTTTAGATATCAAAGTACAGGTCGGTCTAAGTGGAGGAAAATACTGCTTGTCTTGGTTGCAGCTGGGAAGATCCTGGCTGAGGAGGGGAAGACCAGAAATTTTCAAAGGTTATGTACCAAGTATGAAAGGTAAGAACTGGGAGTGGGGGGAGGCAGGAGCAGGAGGGCTGAGGCATTGAAATCACACCACACAAGTGGAGGGGTGTTCCGTACTAGACAATTCACCAGGAGACTGCTCCTGTCTTTGCCTTTATCTTCCATAGTAAATCTGCACCTAACGTGTTGTCTTCTTGGTGCATCAACATGCAGAGGAATGAACAATCTTAATAAGCTTCAAAGGTCTTCCTCCTCTCTGCTCATGACAAGAATTGGATAATTGCCTGTCCATTCGATTATAGCAGCCCCCACGGATTACTCAGGCAAGGCAAAGAAATTTCCTTTTACCTGTGCTTTTGAATGTATCTGCCCACTCCTCTGTCCAAGTTTTATATCACATCAGGACAGGAATTCAAGCTCTAAATTACAATAAGATTAAGCATACAGTTTTCTGTTGTTCTTTTTTTTAACGTATTACAAAATTACTTAATAAAGTTTGATTATATTAGTGTCAGGCATTCACTATTAGATTTCTTGCTTTTCAGAATACCTTCAATGCTGGTAAAAATTATTCTAGTGAAGGTTTGCTAAAATGTAAATTCCATGTGTTTACTTCTGCATTTCAAACCTGAATGGTACAAGCGGTGTCCTTTTAGCATGCACATTCATTCTGGGTTTATTTATAATCTGCTGAGAACAAAAAAAAATCTCAGTGTGAGTTGCCCTATCTTAAATAGTGGACAATGGAGCCAACATGTAAAACCATCTATTAGCATGTCAGTCAGAATGTTATTGCACTCCCCCAAAATAGTAAGTCTACTTTGAACAAGACTGTGATTTATGATTCAGAATCACAAAAACCCTCTTTCTAAGCCACTAAAGAAGACATCTGGGAAGAGCAGATCTAAGCCTATTCAAACCTCAGAGATTTTACCATTTATAAATTCAAATTATCTGCTTTCAGCATTGAAATAGTGTTTCAGAATGACAGAAGGAACTGATCACTTGTGTACAAAGGCTTCACTGGCAGTGTGCAAGAGAGGTTTGGTAAATGTGGCATTAAGAATAACTGGTGGTTATCTTGTATTCCATGTGAGCAAGAAAATAAATTCAAGTAAATATAAATGACAGTTCTTAGATGGCAGCTCCCTATATATTTATGTCTAATATTAATAATTATACTTCAGAGAAAATTGAGGAACTGTAAAGGTTATTGAATTCAGATTTTAGATTAAGCTTTAAGAACCTTGGGGTTTGTCACATACAGAATAAAAAAAAGCAACTGAAGGATCTTCACACACTGAAAGTCAATGTGGTTGAAACTGAAGCTGCAGAAGCCAGAGCAGAAACATGGATCACAACTGTCTAGTGTTCATGAAGTCATCAGGTTCTGGTATGAAGTTTGGTGATGCTGTTTTAAATGCCTGCTTTCTGCTGACTGTGAGATCTGCAATAATAATGCGATGAATAAGGATTCTGATTCCAGCATATCTGAGGGCAAAACTTTCATTGACTTCAGTTGAGCCAGGAAAACACCCAGTATTTTTGCATGTTGTTGCAAATATAGTGCAAAACGTAGGAACTACACATTCTGAGAGCTGGCTCAGTATATTTGAGCCTCTTGTCTCTCTTTTCTATCTGACCATGCCACAGAACTCCTGTTCATGTCTTTTAACATACTTGTCATACAGTCTTTTAAAAAAAAAGAAAAAAAAAGAAAAAAAGAAAGAAAGAAAAATACAGAAACTTTGGTAACATACTATCAGACCAACTTCTGAATTAGAGTGGAAGTATTTTGTAGAAGGTGAATTGGAAAAACTCACACTGAATTTGTCAATGCAAAATGTTAAGGCTTGTTCTATTAGTTTTGTAGAGGATTTACCTACTGAATCCAAGCGCATACACAACTGTGCCAAAAAATTTCAAACATGACCTTCAGCATCACTCTTGTGCAGGAGGTGGAGAACTGCCTCTCAGAAATTGTTAATTCTGCACACACTGAAATTTACCACTGGCTTCAAGTAAGGACAAGATTTTTCTCTGGAAGAGGCATTTCCAGTAGTGACGAGTGATGTAATGGATTTTTTATGTGAGCAAATGGATACTTAGTGTACATAATTGTATTTCCTTAGTACCATTTACCTAAGTTCAAAATGTGTAATTCATTTAGTGTTTTATAAATTGTTATTTCTGAGTTGTGCCAGAAATTAGAAAAAAATTTGTAAATTACTATAATATTATTTTTTAATACAGATTGCACATATAAATGGAAGGAACCAAATCAAGACATAAATCAGACTCATTATAAATAGCAGCTTAACACTGAAATGTGCTGATATGAAAAAAAATTAAGTACAGGATTAATTATACAGAAAAATAAAGTGAACACATGCAATAAAGTAATTGAATGTGAACTTGTTCATAGAAAAAGAATGTCTACCCTGTCCACAGATAGATTTAAGGTCTACTGATAATTAGAAAATCCTGCTAATAGTACTACAGGACATTAAAAATCCCTGTACAATATTTCCTCAAATGATAGAATTTGAAATACAGGAAACTGCACACACTTTTCATTCCTTTTAGTACCATGTGCTTCAGCAGTTTTTAGATACGCTGCCTTCTAGAAAGCTATATCTTCTGGATGGCACTGGCCTTGCAATATTTCTTCTCTACTCTAGTTCTCCTGTAACAGATTGGATTTGGTATTGAAACCCTTCCAGGTTATTTGGAGTATTTTTGCCTCTTGCACCAAATGGAAATTAACTTGTTACATGATCAAAATTCATCAGGACAACAAATTACTATAAAAATATTCACCTATTCTGCTCTAAGTGTCCATCCTTGGAGACTTTTGGTGTGTAGTTTATGGGAAATACTAACTCTAAATGAAGAACAAGAAGAAGAAATTTAGAGTTACACCAAAGGTTGCGTGTCAAGTAGTACATCCAGTAAGAGAGCTTGTTGCTAGCCTAATGGAGAAAATACAATAAGGTCAATCAAATGTTTAGAGGTTTTTAAAAGGCATGTAGCTGTAGCCTTTCTTGTTAGACCCGGGTTTGCTTTAGCAAAATGTTGTAATTTGCTGCAATCCAAGGATGTTCGCATCACTTCAGCACTGTGTGCAATGCATTCAGATGACATAATGTATCCGCTTTTCCTGTTTGCTACGTTCAGTACTCAAGGACACCTTTGAGAAAGGATCAATCATTTTGTGCACGCCTATCAACTTTAAGAAAGGTTCCCAGACTACTATAGGGCCACATTTTTTGTTATTGTTCATATTTTCCATTTTCAATAAAATCCATAGAGCTTGGCCATTAGAATTATGAGAACAACACAGAGTTTTTATGTGATTTTAATTACAATTGTATTCATCTTTATTATATATATTTATGCAAATTGGTGGCTAAAATAGAGATGGCCCCGAACTGAAATGTTGATTCCAAATACTCTAAAGCTTTTTAAATGGGTGAAGTACAGATTCAAATTTTGTGTTTCTCATGAGATTCTAGTTAAAAGGTAATTATTTCTGCCATAATTAGTGTTAATCCCAAACTTCTAAGTATGATTCAACACTGAAGTCTCCTCAATAGTAAAGATGTGCTGTCTGTCATGATGAAATGAATATTGATAAAAATAGAGATTCAAGAACAATAGGAGTTCTTTATTATTCAAAATTTCCACTCCAGAGACTTCTTGGCAGATTTTCCAAACCACTGATCTAACTCCAGCCCAACATTCACAAAAAAGGACGCAGTAGTTTGTGGCAGGTAGGCACTGCTCTAAGCTCGGTCTCTAAGAGATTTCAAAGCATTAAACAGGGCATGAACAAGGGTCTGAGGGTCATGGTCTTACTGCTGATCTCTTGTTTGAGCTGGAGCGAGGTAAAGTCTATTCCAATAAGTACGTGGAGCCAGTTCTCTGTATAGATGAGAGACAAGAAATGAGAAATGGTCTCTAAGCACAGCAACAACAGTTGTTTCTGAGCTTTTTTGTTTCAAAGAAGGATGGATTTCCGCCCACCCCCC
>NW_009223448.1:0-8673 GCF_000690835.1 Fulmarus glacialis | reverse complement strand
TTCAAGTTCCTTAGATGGTCTCAAACCTGTTCTTCTCCTACAGTTGCCGATCCCTATCCTTCATTCTCCCACTCCCTGCCTTTGCCTTCTGCAGCTTGGGCGGTGAGGCTCGAGCACTTGCTTGTGAAGACTGAGGCAAAAAAGTCATTGAGTAACTCCGCCCTCTCCATATCCCAGGTAACCAGGTCTCCCATTTTGTTCCGGAGAGGGCCCATATTTTCCCTAGTCTTCCTTTCGTCCCCGACGTACCTATAGAAGTTTTTCTTGTTGCCCTTGACGTCCCTGGCCAGATTTAATTCTATCAGGGCTTTAGCTTTCCTAACCTGATCCCTGGCCGCTCAGACAATTACTCTGTATTCCTCCCAGGCTATCTGTTGTTGCTTTCACCCGTTGTAGGCTACCTTTTTATATTTGAGTGTGTCCAGGAGCTCCTTGTTCATCCAGGCAGGCCTCCTGGCGTTTTTGCCTGACTTTCTCTTTGTTGGGATGCATCGCTCCTGAGCTTGGAGGAGGTGATCCCTGAATATTAACCAGCTTTCTTGGGCCCCTCTTCCCACCAGGGCTTTGTCCCATGGCACTCTACCAAGCAGATCCCTGAATAGGCCAAAGTCTGCTCTCCTGAAGTCCAGGGTAGTGAGCTTGCTGTGCACCCTCCTTGGTGCCCTAAAGATCTTGAACTCCACCATTTCATGGTCACTGCAGCCAAGGCTATCCTTGAGCTTCACCAGCCCCTCCTTATTGGTGAGAACAAGGTCCAGCATAGCACCTCTCCTCGTTGGCTCCTCTACCATTTGGAGAAGGAAGTTATCATCGACGCATTCCAGGAACCTCTCAGATTGCTTATGCTCTGCCATGTTGTCCCTCCAACAGATATAGGGGTGGTTGAAGTCCCCCATGAGGACCAGGGCTTGTGAATGTGAAGTAAATGACTTGCAGCAAAGCTTTAACTTGACCCACTTAGAAGCTACAGACCGTCTACAGGAGCCAAGTTAGATGAGTACTAACCTAACTTTAAACCTTTATTTGCACACATCAGTAAAAACTAGCAACTTCAGAAAAGCAGCATGCTTTGCACAGATGTAAATGGTCAGGAAAGTTTCAGGTGAAAACAGGATAAGGGCTTTCTCAGGTGGCAGCATCCTGCTGTATCCTCTATCACATCAAAAAATTGTACTCATTGTAGTAGGATTGGCCCAAATGCTTCATCATTAAAAATTTGCTACTTGCATAAAAGTCTGTTCTAGATAAGTATGTTTTATACCAATATGAGAAGTATCTAAGATGTACAGTATCTTTGGAATCCCCTGAGCGTAAATACCGGTAGATTAAGTTAAAACATACTAGTTTTTAAGAGCACTTGCTCTGTGTGTGCATGTGAGAGAGAGAAAGAGAGACAATGTGTGTGTTTTGCACAACTATATCCACCCAGAGATGTAGGACTTGGTTTGTTACTGCTTTTTATTTTGCGTAGCATTTTGTTATGGCAAGCTAAATAAGATATGAATTCTACGAAGTGCTACCAATTCAAAAAAGTAGTGTTTTACATACTTCATTAGTATACGTGTTCTTATGAGTTACAGAGCAATTGTGACTCCAGTCCATTAAATGCATGCCATTAGCTTCACTGTTATAAATGATGCTGAAGAGCAATGAAGCGTTATGAATACCTATGATGAAAGAGATAACAAACACAAATTCCTACTATTATTACAAGAAAAGCAAACTATTACTAACAAAATGCAAACAAACCCCATCATATCTTTTATAGTTGAAGCAAAAACAAAGCTTTAGGAATTCTTTCTTCCAGGGAAATTGAAATACATGCGACCCAATAACAAGCTGATGAAATTCTCATACAGCAACAGAATAAGATACTCTGTAATGACTCTAGCCCAACCTCCTAAGCAGTATCTCCAGCTTTGCCAGTTTCAAGTCTAAATGTCTCCAATAATTACACAAAATTAGCATCAATTTAATAATGTTACTGTTCAAATGATAGATTACTAGTAGGATGAGCAAGAAAGAACACAAGAGATTGGTTGTTTGCATTGTTTCAGTATTTTATAGAGCAATTCCAACTGTGTGTATGGAAAGTTTTCAACATAAAAAAGAAGAAATCACAGCATGTTACATGGCTATTACTAGTTGAGTAAGATGAAGAAACCTAATAGGAGCAAATCCTCACGATGTGGCTAAATAAAGTTGCAAAACTTAAGACATTTAATTCTCTAGATAGAGGGAGGAAATCTCTGGTTTCCCATGAAGGAAGAAAGCATTAGTTCCTGAAAGATCATTTTTATAGCTCCTGCTTGACTCAGTAATAAGAGGGATGGATCTACAAACTGACATTTGGATTTCATTTCATAAGTTTACCTCTGCAGCTATTAATTAGAATGTATAACATTATGTAATTAAGACATTTTGGGGTGTACATAACATATCTGCAATATGCAGCAATATAAACTTTTTCCATTGCATTATGAGTACAGAATGAAGAAAAGAATTTGTAAATCCTGTTTATTTAACATGTCTATACTCTGTGACATTTAATATATTTAGATTTTAGTTTATTCTCCTTTAAAGGCAACATTGCCAGTGTAGGTAATGTTCAATGCGTTTGTATAAAGAGAAGTCAAAGGTTAAGATGTCTCAAAGTCAAAAGTTTGCAGAGATAAAGGTAGAAAGAAAGAAAAAGAAAACATAGATAAACACAGAGCAGACAAAAAACCATAAAAAAATGAAGGGTGGGTGGAAGGAAGAGAGAAGGCTGACGAACAAGCTAATTTTGGAAAGCAGAAGACTTTGTTTAAGCTTAGTGTAAATCTCTGTCCAGCTGAGTAACATCACAGATATTAGGCATACAAAGGAACTGTGGCAAATGTGAAGTTCATTCACAATGTAAACTTTGAGTAGTGTTTGGCTCTGTTAATGCAATGGGTGAATGGAGCAGACATGTCTAGTTCTCTGAGTTTTATTTTCCTCTCATTTCTGCTGAACTTCATCTCGTTACAAAAGTCTGGCCCACACCATAGATCAGGGAGTTTTTCACTGATGGCTTTCAGTGGACCTAAGATAAAGAAAATGAATAGCTATTCAACTTTTTATGAAGGCTACAGGGGGTAAATTTTTGTCTAAAATTGCAATTAAATTATTAGGAATTAGGTAATTTCATATCTATTTATTTTCAATTCTATTTAAGCTGTCTCCAAATCTTGAGCAAATCAGTTCTCCTGTGGAGGGGCAAACAGTTTTCACTGTGCTCAGGGGTGGCTGAAGATTATTGTGGAAGTTACCAAATTATTGGCAGTTGTCCCTATCATTATTCTAATAATCAGTATGAATATTTTAAGAGTTCCAGTTTTAGGCTTGAAGTCTCCTATATTTCCAAATTTAATGGTGCACTTAATTTTTTTCATATTGATTTTTATACTTTATTTCTTTAAGCTCTCTAAGGAGATTTGGAATTGAACTCAGTAAAGAATAAAACAAGTCCATACTTGCACTTATTGAAAACAAATCTGTATTATAAATCAAGAGTGCGAGTTTTCAGAAGTCCTTACAGGATTTAGTTATCTATTATAAGTTTAAAAGGAGGTGAGTGCCAAAGACTCTCAGACTCCCTTGAAGAACTCATCTTTTAAAATCCTCTTGGAGGCAAGAAATATGTCAGAGAAAATATTCAACTCCTTTGCCACAGATCTAAACAGATCTCATCGTTGACTTCATGCCCATCACATGCAATACTTGTCATTGCTTTATGCAAGAAACACTGGAGAAAAAGAAAGAAGATATATGGCTTTTTGGAGAAAACGTCTTCAAAAAAGGTGTCCACTGGGAACTGCTTATCTATGAATAGGTACAGAATGTTTTAAATATTTCATAAAATGTGCTAAAATATTTCCTAAGTTTTTACAATAGTTAGGAATTTATCTGACCTTCTAGGGCTTTGGTAGCTTGAGCAAAACACGTATTTTCTTCTGAGTTCCATGTATTATAAATCTGACCTACCACTTGCTCTCCTCTGTTGCCTTCAGAACATTTTTTACCTTCCTAGAATGATGCAGCCAACCCTCTAACTACCATGAAAGGATTCATGTTCAGATTTGGGCTGTACACCATTCCATAGTAAAAAGTTCCAAAATGCCAAAAATGCCATACAGCTGAGGGAGGGACTTTAGCATGGTCTGGGGTTTTAGGAAAAATGACCACATTAGCTTCTGAATCTGATTCCAGACAGATTTGGCAGGCCTACTGATGTCAGTGGAAGGCTGAACCACTTTCTGACTGTACTTAGTTGGGAATGAAGCCCTCAAACAGAGGCAATGTGTCCCCTTCGTTCCTTCCAGTACCAAAGCATTTCCAAACTATCAACCATTACATATTTAAATGGCTTAAAATCATATCTCTTTAGCATGGTAGATGAAGGTTCGTTACTCAAGACTTGATTCCAGTAGTAGCACAAGGATACAGACAGGAAAAGATGCAGGCTACAATAACTAAAGGACTTACCTATCCCTCTTCCCTTTCAGATGGACTGGAAGAAGATGAGAAATTACATTGCCTAGAAGATCCTCTTATAAGGATCTTAATGCACTGGCAATTGACAAAAGTAGGAAAAAGAGGCATTTCTTCTTAGTGATCATAGAGGTTACAATCTACAATGGCACTAAGCTGCGGAGCAGGAAATGGAATGAGCAACAGTACCAGTTTGGTGGGGCAGACAGTGAAACACTTCCATTTGTTTCCACCTTCCCCTATCCAGTGCATATTATTTCCAGGATTACCTACTTGTCTGGACTGTGTAGCTAAAGAGCTTTTATGATATGCAGAACTGGCAACAACAATACATTGACTGACTCATTTTGCAGAAATGACTTACTGTTTTTTTACCAAAACTTGCATAGACAATTTACTTAAATACATGTACTCCTTATTTTCAAAGGTAAGTGCTTAAGACTTTAAGGAATGACCCAAATCCTACTGTAATGGGAGTCATACGCAATGGGAGTCCTTTCTTTTACTTCAACAGACTTTAGATCAGTGTCTCACATTTTTTGAAGGGGGAAGAAAAAAAAAAAAGGAAAGCAGAGTTTCTTCCTTTTAAGTCCCAAAGGTCAGTTGTGTTAAAAATGGGATTAAGTCAGCTTCCTTGAGTTTAGAAATATACTTCTGTGTTTTCCATTCCATCACACACTTCAGGGTTACCATGAGACTTGTTAGACCATACAAGGATACAAAATGCCCGTTGTTTGTGGTAGAAAAAAGTGTATTGTGGCTTTTTTTAGCATTGGTTTATGGATATAGGTGAAACTGGGCACAGATTTACCATTAAATGAGCTTCCCAGAAGACATATTAATTGGAACTGCAAATTTAAGTGAGCAAGATAAAGCATATGCTGTAAGCTAAACTTGAGCTCTTAATAGGATCTATTTTCACTGCAGAAACTGGAATATAAGAGTGAAGCCAGTTCTGTTAGAGAACTTGCATTTATTTTATAGCTTACAGTTATCAAAATCGCAGTTCATGTAAAGCATTGCAATTTCATAGATTTTAGTGGAGCTATGCAGCTTATACTACACAAAGATGTCACTTAGAAGTGTATCTAGTAAAAGCAGCACAGATTTCAAGTACTGAGTACTCCGATAAATAACTCCAAGAAAGTTTTAAGTAATTAATTCAGAATACTGAATGCACCTAAACACCATATTTTCCTAGAAAATTAGAAAATTTTCCTTTTGCCTATTACCTGTATTTATATGGACATGGACTTGTGATTCATTTCTGAAAGTGGTTCAACCCATGTTGAAGAGATGTATCTTAGGTGATCTACTGTCAGGGTTATGCTTGTATCCCTTCAAATGAGATGATGTTCTGTAAATATTATGTCTTTGGTACCTATGGTGGTTGTTGCTGTTATCAGGAGAGCTAACAAAACTGGCAAGTAGGCAGAGCTCAGCCTCTTTCAGCTACTGCCTGTTGAGCACTCACATCCTTTGTTCTTGTCTCGTCTTGGACAGGCCTTGACAACTTGCTTGAATGACAGTCCCTGATGGGAATATTGGGTGAAGATGCCTTGTCCTCAAGGCCTTGTGGGTGCATCTGCAAAGGATGCTGTTAAAGCTCTGGTGTGGTGTATGGAAAGGATGCAACAGCTCAAGTCACAGTGTTGACAGGAGCTGGCAGCATTACTGCGTCAGACACCGAATGAGACCCAAACCTCAATAAAGCTGGCATCATGGTGAAGCATGAGAAAAGGCGAGCTCTGCTTCATTCTTGTGCCTGGATTGAGAGCTGCTGACCACCCACGGGGTGGTTGCTGAGTGGAGACAGTTTCTGGTGGGTCCTGCCAGGCCCACTTTGGTTCCAACTGGCCATTGAAATCTGGAATATTTTCAGAACCTGAAGTCCCTCTCCTCCCCTGCTATTGGCACACTCAGCAACTTTTCTTTCTCATTTTCAATCACCTACAGGCCAGGAAGACAGAATGGCAGGATGCTCTGTCACATCAGAAAGCCCCAGCGGGGCGGGAGCTACTGAAATGAATCTGCTCCCCATAATTTTTTCTCTACACAAAATTTTGTTGTGCCTATGCCACCTGAAACCTCTTTAATTTCTGTGCATGGACTGACCACTGGTGATCCTCTGGCTGCACAGTTTTGGGTGCGGGGATAATTCTCAGAATCTACAGGAGGGGGGATCATTGTTTGTGTCAAGATGAGTGTCTGTACATCTCCAGGAGTGTGCTGTGCATGCAGGTCCTTCAATGCTGTCATGATGTGCTGACAGCAGGGCATTATGGTTGTTGGAAGACTTTGCATCCAGTCATGCAGAGCTACTTGTGGCCTACAGTGCACGTTGCTGTTGAGAGCTGTGTTCGGGCTTGTGATGTCTCTGCCTGGGTCAAGAGACCGACACAGAGGCTACGGGGACTATTACAATCCCTACCAGCTCTTGAGTGGCTATGGCAAATTATTTCAATTTTTATTGTGGACTTAGCTATATCCCAGTGCTTGTGGTGGTGGACTTGTCTATGAAGACAGCTATTTTTGTTCCACTAAAGAAGCTGCCCACAGCCCCTCAGACCGCACATTTGTCTTTGCAGTATGTGTTTCACTGCCATGGTCTGCCAGATCACGAGGTGACAGAGCGAGAGGCCCAGTTCACTGCCTAGTTCTGGAAGGGGCTTATGGGCCTGTTGGGGGTGCAACTCCCTCTTCCCACCCTGTACCACCTGCAGTGGAATGGTCAGATGGAGCGGGTGAACCAAATCCTGCAGCAGTATCTCCTGCTTTACTTGCCACCAGGATGACTGGATGTCTCTGTTACTGCTGGCAGAATTTGCCTATAGCAGCAATGTCCACTCTTCTCACAGCAGTATTCTCTTTACACGCAGTGTGGTTTTCATCCCTGTGGCCATCCAGCTACTCTGTTGGCTGTCCAGGATTTTACCCTGACGATTCCTTTGAGTGGTTGCAAGGTCTACATTTGTTTCTTCAAGAGCACCTGGAAAAAGCAGACAGACAAAGTCTGTCTACATAGACGTCAGCAGCCAGCAAAGGACTTTGTGGCTGGGGACTATGTTTGGTTGTCTGGTGAACATGTTTGTTCAGTGCAACCTTCTAAATTGGATCACCATTACCTGGACCCATATAAAATAATGGCCCAGGTTGGTCCGTTTGTGTTTCATTTTTAGCTTCCACGTGCTCTCCAGACTTACACTGTTGTTCACGTATCCCTGTTAAACATGTTCAGCCTGATCCCTTCCAGCCGCAACCTCAACCTCTGCCTCCACTTATGGTCTAAGGCCAGAGGCAATATTGTGTCTGGGCTATTTTGGATTCTGGGATACCCCCCCAGATACTCTGCAGTATTTGATTGATAGAGCAGGGTATGGCCTGGAGGACCATGCCTGTGTTGGAGGTGCATGTCCTGCCAAAGGTTTGAGCTTTTCGTGCTTGTTATCCTACTAAGTCAGGTCCACTGGAGGGTGTGGGGGCACACCCTGGGTGAGGGGGGTTGTGCTTGCATCCCTTCAAAGGAGATGGTGTTCTGTAAATACTATATCTTCGGTAGCCATTGTTGTTGCTGTTGTCAGGAGAGCTAATAAAACTGACAAGTAGGCAGAGCTCAACCTCTTGAAACTACTGCCTGTTAGAGCCTTCACATCCCATGTTCCTGTCTTTTGTCTTGGGACTGCCCTGACTCCTGCCTACTAGGCATGACCATCCCTTAGGCTATATAATTAGTCTGTAGATAGCTAAGTAATACAATATCAATTCAAGCCCTGATATGTGGAAACAAACAAACGAACAAACCGACCAAGTTTTTTCTTTAGCATTCAGTAACATAATTTAGAACACAATGGGATCCCAATCTGGCCTTCAGCACTTGCATCTTGCTAGAAGACATGTAGAGAGGCAGGAATAACGAGGCCGTTTTCCCATTAAAATCTATGTAGAATAGGGAAAACCATTCTGCATAGAAGACTGAATTTTTCCTTAGTGGCCTCCTTTGAAGAAAAAATGAGGCATGCTCAGTAAGCCTTATAGTGCATTACTGAATGAGGCCCCATCTGGTTATTCAAGTACAGTGTTAGTTTTCATCCCAGACAGATTCCCCAGTGTGGCTGTACCACAAGCCACGCTGCTGAGAGAAACAATGGCAACAGAATG
>NW_009223447.1:0-8462 GCF_000690835.1 Fulmarus glacialis | reverse complement strand
CAGGAGCAGGGGGTACTGGTCACACACCTGATGCTGGTTTTGGTAGCGCTGTCCTACAAATACTAAGTAGAAACACCCCTCCTCACAATGAGGATGAAAAAAGACTTCACAGAAAGTCATCCTGTGCAAACCGTGGTTAGAGCCCATATGTCAGATTTGTGGCCTTCCCTGCCTTTGAACCATTGAAAGGAGAGCTCTGTGCTTCATGGTCACCTGGCAACTGCATACACAATATGAGAGTGATTTTTTTTCAAGATACATCATCTTGATTTAGCCATGGTTACAAACTGCTATTGTCAGATTATAGATTTTTTTTTCCCTTTTTCCAGGGCAACTCCACAGATAAAACAGCAAGTTTTTGTATATTTTAAATGAAATATCAATAGACTTATAATTTTAGGTCTATAGGCATAGAGAAACATTGTTTTTTCTGTACTTTGTTGATGGTTACCCTGGCTGCATGTTTGAGTACATGCAGGTTACCCTGGCTGCATATTTTGTTTTTGCTTTTAGTATAGTGTTAGAACTATTACACAAACAATGCTTTCATATTACTTCCACGATATCTCCTACAGGCTTCAATAGAAGTGCATACAGGAAACACAATTTAGTCTTAGCTTTATAATACCATTTTAATTGTCCTCTTAAAAATACAGCTTTTACAGCAGTAATCATAAAATTTTCAACTGTTTTTGAAGATTTTTGAAGCCAGCTGGATTTAGAGTACTCTGCTGAATAGTTGTGGAAAGAAACTAGTCCGTATAATGAAGTTCCTAAGCCTGAGATCTGCTTTAGTCAGGGTCAGAATAAAACAAACTGCAATAAAAATGTTCAAGTTCACTAACTAGGAAAGAGTATCTTGACAAACCAGGGTTTTGAAAAGTTAGGGAAACTGATTTTGAAAAGTCAGGGAAACCGGCAAGCTAAAAGGGCAGAAAATCTTTAAGTGTAAAGGCTTGCTAAAGAGGCAATTTATGGGATTGGATAAATCTCTTAAATTTTTCTTCTGGCCTCAGAACAGATGCAACTTCCCTGGAAATGGTAGGGGAGGCATGTAAGGAAAGTGAGAGTAAGGCAGCACACCAGTAGTATTTTAAGACTGGGCAAGGGTACACTCTAATGAAAGTATCCCTGATGTTTTCAACTTAACGTGTTTTCTAAAACTATAGGAAGAGTTGCTGTGTGTTTGGATTTAATTCCTACATTTGTTTTCACTGTTGGAAAAAACCTGAAGAAAATTAGTCTAAAAGTATGAGTTTTTTCATGGCTGAAATTATGCATTGTGTTATCACACACAGCTTACACCCAGGTTTGTCATCTTGTTCCAGAATACATCCATCCAATACAGTTTGGGTGCTCAGACATTGGAATAGAAGCTGTGAAAATCAAGAACATCTAGTAAGAAAAAATACTGTATTCTTCTGCCTGCTGTTTATTTACATAAAGAGATTTATTATAACCCAAGGCTATATTGTTTCTAGTATTTTCTTGTTGACACAAATTTTGTTTTGGCACTTGTCTGTGTTGATCAGGAAAATACCAAGCATTTGGAATATGCTTCATCCTATGATTTGAAGTATTTGAAAACAGAATTGTCTTGCTTTTATTGTACTGTACCCCTCTTCATGAATCCTTCACTGGGAGGATTGAATCTCAAAGTATAGTATGCCTTAACTCAAGGTTCCTAGCTCTTCACTTCCACTCCTAGACCATTATTTCAGTTGACATGGTGCAACTGCTTTTACATCTGAATTACCTAAACTGGATTATAGAACTGATACAAGTTAAAAACTTACTCTCCCCCAGGTGTTTAAGGAATGATTTTTTGTGTGTTTTTTTAAT
Source organism: Fulmarus glacialis (assembly GCF_000690835.1). Classification (NCBI taxonomy): domain Eukaryota; kingdom Metazoa; phylum Chordata; class Aves; order Procellariiformes; family Procellariidae; genus Fulmarus; species Fulmarus glacialis. The sequence goes on along the minus strand of NW_009223447.1, from coordinate 6,620 downwards.
CTAGTTTTCCTTGATCTAGTAGTTACTGCAGCACAGTGCAGGAGGTAGCACAGCAGGGAGGGAGTGGAAAGGATGAATAACATGGCATTGTTGGGGGAGGTAAGGAGGGGAAAATGTTGCCAAACTACAGCCTTTTGTGTCCTGAGGTTGACTGCAGTGTTCTCTCTGTATGTTTTTGAAGGAGCAGCACCTAGCTGAAGAGAACTAGAGGACATCAGTTTCTGAAGAGTAACATGGGAAAAAAGCTTTGTTTCTTCAGGGGAAAAAAGATGGTTATCTTTATGGGGCTTCTTTAGTAATATAACTAGCAAATCTGCAAGTTGAATGTCTTAGCGGTCCTCTCTGTGTGTGACTGGTTTGGTAAAAGAAGAACTTAGTATACAGCTTTAGAGTACAGATTCTGGTTCATAATATTTGTCACTAATACAGAGCACCACAGCCTGAGACTTATTCCTCAGCATTGAGCGGAGGACCTTAATGGTGAGTAGGGAAATGAAAGAAATCTTAAATTGCTATTTATAATGTCCCTAAAGAAAGTGACTTTGGGATATGATCGTAGCTCTTATCTAGAGGAGGGGAGAAGAGGAAGTGATACATTGCTGAGACTACATTAAAGTTTCAGGATAAGGCACCAAACATCTGCAAACTGCAGACAGAATCTGTCAGAACTGTGAAGTCCAGATGCTCTGTCTGTAGAAGACTACCAGTTGCGGCTTTGTCTTTTTTTTTTAACATACACTCTCAATGGCCAATTTGTGTGGGGAAGAACATGCGGCCTAGCAAGGAAAAAACATTGATGCAAATTCAAAAATAGCTTGATTACATTTTACTAACTAAACAAAGGTGATGACAGCTGCAATTGCAGTTGCAGTGTAGATAACGTTTCAGTCAGCAGCTGTCCACTGAACTGTGGTGTGTGGCTGCTACAAGCAGCAGTTTTAACCAAACTGGGAAGGGAATAGCAGAATCCTGTGAAAACTACAGCAAGTCATTACTTTCTCTAGTATCTCTCACAATACAGGAAAACTAATAATTTAGGTCACATTTTTGGACATGAAGTAATTTTTTTTTTTGCCTTTATAACAACTTACAGGAATCTGAACAAGCAATGAACAACAGTGGATTAGACACAGACGTGGAAGATTACAGTTCCACCTGTTTCAGATTCAGGTAAATTAGATAGAGATTAACCAGTTTGGTTTGTTCTATTTTCAGTTTGAGGGTTTTCCAGTTTAAATAGGCTGAACAGAGTTGTTAAATGGCCATTAGCGTGGGGGGAGACATGACATGATAGACTCCACAACACAGAGCAGGTGGTTTTTGTCCATTCAAATCATATCTCTGGCCTTAAGAAGTGGACTAATTTAATACAATTTACTCTTGAAAATAAACTTAATTTTAGAACTTCGTAAGAACACCATTAATTTTACATGTCAAGTATGTGGTTAAAGTTGCTCACTGGTACTTTGTGAAGAATTTCTACTGTGCTTTGTGCTTTTGAAAAGAGTAAACCAATGCAAGGGATGTTCTTTGAAAAAAGCTTTCCCATGCTTTGGAATTGAGCTGGCAGAAAGTTATTTTATGGAGGTCCTAATGTTTGGAATGTGAAATAGCATGAAATGGAGGCCTTTGAATAACTAAATCATTGATGTAGTATGCATTTGCTAAACTAACTTCAGGTTAGATAAAAGCTTCTTTTAGTGCCTTATGTCGTTTGGTTTATGAGCCCTTCGTTGTCATAATGTTCATAACTAGTGTGTTATGAAATCCTACTTGAAGAAACAAAATCTTGAGGGAATTGTGCTAACAATTTGTTGTATCTACTTTTCATTTTGGAATAAAACAGTGTTAAGTTTGGATGACCAAATGAGCGCATATGCTTAGTGTTTTTTTTTACCATAGAAACTGTTTTTCCACAATTACCAATACATGGCCATAGCAAACTGTTCTAAAACTTGTATAAAGTTTTCTGCCAGGCATGCTGCCCAGGAAGCCTCCTTCCCTTTTTTCCCAAATCTACCATCCTTCCAAAAGCTTCAATAAAAAGATTAACTTTGCAGAAAGCCCTGAAGAACAGATAATATGGCCTGCATTTGGAACTTGTTCTTAGCATGTTAAGACATGGGTTTAGACTCAGATTTTTTTTTTCTCCTTTTTAAAGTTGTTTTTTTTTTTCATGGCTTCAAGTATTTTAAGACTGGATTTTTTTTTTAAAGAAACTGACTGCATTTAATTGAATGCTATCTTAGCTTGTTTAAAATATACCTTTTTCAAGTTTGTAACTCTTTTCCTGATAGTATGAGAAAATAATTTTTTAAGATACACTGAGAATTTTCATGGCGTATAGAAGATCTTGTATAACTGGGAAAGCCTAAACCAAGTATTCCTCATATATAAGCAAATAAGAAACAGATACCACTTCTGTGCCATTTCTATAGCAAGCTACCTTGAAGGGTTAGTAATAAATATGAATGTAGGTCTGAATTTTCCTTTCAAGAAAAAAAGCCATTGACCATAAACGGAAGTGGGTTTCAGTTACCATAGCTTAATTTGTAAATATACTGTGGGGAACAGTTACAGCTTAATTTTAAAACTTACTGCCAGTCTTTATTGTATCATTGTCTATTAGATACCCGGTGTGCTGGCTGCTTTTCCTGCAGGGCATGTGGAAAAGAGAAGGAAAATGAATCACTTAGCCATCCAAAAAACTCAACAGTACTTGAATCAGATGCACAAGGACAGCATAAAACTAACCGAAAGGATATTGGCTTTGGAAGAACAATCTCTTTAGAAGCTCTCTGAAATTTCATCTACCTTGCCTACTCGAGCCAGTTTCATCATGAACACAGAAATCTCAAAGGCTGTTCCAGGAGGGTTAACTTAAAGCTAGGCTTCTTAGGGCCACTTTTAATTTAAGGAGATCCTAATATGTGCAGAGTTGGGACTCCTAGGAACACTTTCAGTGGCATAATACCTTTTTTAAAGATGGAAGGCTTGCATCAAATTTGTCTGTGAAATGCTGTGCGCAGTGTTTGATACCATGGACATTCCAGGACGGTTTACTTGTGGCCTTCTGTGCTTGTTCCAGGGGCAACATATGTGCAAGCTCAGTGACTGATTTGTCTCTTGCTTTCACAGGGATCAATATAGACAAATCAATAAAGATAACTGGATCTGAAACACAAATCATTGTGTGCCTGAGAGTTACAGGACAACTGTGTCTTTCTTTACTACCTTGTTGTTGCCAGAACCTTCAAACGTCGTGCACTTCAGTCAGGACAAATAGCGGTCACAAAAAGAGGAGAGTATCGCCTTGAAATCTGTCACCCTACCTTTGGCTCCCTTGGCGTTTTCATTCGCTTGTTTTGCATCATGCTGTTTGTCCTAAGGAAAATCTATAGACTGGTATCCCTTGGGGAGTTGCCTTAGGCAATGTAATGGGAATTCACACAGATTGCATTTCAAATGTAGAAGAGCCATAGCAACAGCCTGTAAGGAAAGCTTGGCTGCTGACCCTTGCGTATATTCCACTATGGTGGAAGAAAATGGGAAGTGAGAGAAGATAGGTGAAGTTCATATCAGAAAAGTATTGTTACACGAGGGCTGTTTTGTGACCTCTATTTGTAAGTATGCTGTAGAACAGAGAGTCCCCATCCCAAATATTCTTCTTAAACCACATCAAAACTGGACTATCAGTGGGAGTACGGGGCTGCTGTGGGACTTGCCTGCTGCTCTAGCATGAGAGGAAGAGACCAGCGGTGGCTGTGATTCTAAGTATACGTGATGTCAAAATAGGTAGTGATATGAACAGATACCTAGCTTTATTCCCTTGGCTTCCTGCCCAGATTTGAGGTGCTGCTACCTATATAGCCTCTCTATGAAAGCTGTAAGAAAAAGAGCGCTGGAAATGAGATGTTTGCTGTTGGCAGCATTCTTTTAGTCCCCAAGCACTAGGTCTTAGTTGGAACTCCTGCGGGGGGGGGAGGGGACTGTGGGCCCTAGGGAGAGGGAACGAGGTTAGGGAGGAACAGCTTCTGCTGGGGCTCAAGGGGTTAGTTCAGGGATATGGGAAGAGATCTGTTCTTTCTGAATTACCAACATTTCACAATACACAAAGCTTTACAGTGTTACATTTTTCTGATGAGGGGAAGGTGAGAACTGTATTGAGAAAGACTTAAATAGCTTGACCTGTCTCAGAACTGATAATTACCAGATTTCTGCAAGCTGCATGGAGGAAAAGTTTACTGCAGAGTAGAAAAAGATGATTGATAGCACTGCTCATGAAGATACTGGGAAATAAAATAGCCCTGGGTTAAAGACTGGTGAGTTCTACAACTGCTGACTTGTAAAATAACACAACAGGAAGCTTTATGAATGTAGGCAAGCAATTACCTTGTGCTCAGACCTTGTAAGATACTAAAAAAACTAATTGAAGGGTTACTTGAGTTGTACATTGCTAACATTTTATGCTAAGTATTAAATTGTTAACTTCCAGTTCTTAAGCCTTAAGGCTTCAGAAGAAATTTTTTTTCCTAAATGGAGGTTTAGCAAGAAAGGTTAAAAGACTTCCCTCAACTGTAAGATGTTGGAAATAAAGTTATACAATGGTCTTTCTCACCAAGATGATGTTCAGTCTACTAGCGAAATGCAAAAAATTGTGCATGGTTCCACTTCTGAGCAAAAGATATCGATATAGCATTTTACCTTTTGAAATAATTCAACATTTACAAGCACAATTTGAAAAATTGTCCAACAATTCTGTAAATCAACTCCTATTTTCAAGTGTACATTGTAAACAAAAAATGTAAGATGGAGAGCAATACTGTGTCCATGTTAAATCACAGCCATATTCTCTCTGCTTATCTAGCATTTGTAGCTAGATAAATGGAACCTGGTAGGAGCTTGCTGCATGTGTGTCAGGATGAAAAATTACTTGGACAATTACTGTAAACTTGTGCTTAAATTTAAAAGGCATTCTTTTAAGTTTTATCATTCCAAATGCTGACCCTGACAAGCTAAGCCATAAACTTAGTAACTGTGACTTCTCCTCTCAGGAATGATCTAGTGAGTGTCAGTCAACAAGTTTGTTACAGGCTGTTTTAGCCTCTAATGCTGTGAGGAAAGAGAAGCTGTGTGATACACAGCTTGAAATGGAAATACTTAAATTTATTTTCCTGCAGGCTACCAGGCTAAAGTTTCTCAATTTTTTTCCTGTGCCATTGTGCTTTATTCTCACTGCAAACTGAAGCAGATCAAGCTGACCTTGATACTTTGAGACCTTTTTGAGAACAAAATAAACCATCAGTAACACTGTCAATTATGAGAATTTGTTGTGAAAATACTATTTTAGTTCCATAGAACAATTTCTTAATCACAAACTTAATTGCAAATAATTTTTAAGTTTTGCAAAATACTTGGTAGAGTATGGAAAGAAATCCATTTTACTGCATTTTACCATTCATTAGGCTATTTTCCTAGAGATACCCTTTTGATTTAAATCTTTCTTTTCAGAGTCTCTGTAGGCAATAGGTCTGAAGCCTAAACACAACTTGCCTTGGAGAGAGGTCTCCTTTGGCACTGCCTGACTTTTTTTCTAGAGAGTTAGCTTGGATGTTTCTGTTGTGCATATGCTTATATTACTATATGTTTTTCTTAGATCACGTATATAATGAGTTACCATGCTATGTGTGCCCACGTTTTTCAGCTGACTAGCTATTTCTTGACCTTTCTACTAGATCTTTCTGAAAATGTTGGATTGGGTAGTCTTTAAAAAGGCATGTTCTCTTCACCTGTAAGTTGCTGCTGAGACCTTGCCAAGCTGTTCTGCTGCCCTGCCTGGATGCCAGTCACAGGTGAGAGCAGACTGCTGAGAGAGAACTGGCAGCAGAAGTGACTGTTACAACTAGCTTTGAAAAATCTGAACAATTTTGTATGTATTTTCATTGAAAATATCATCAACCTGAGGAACTTGAAAACTTGGAAGTCAGATTTTTTTTTTTTTAATTATTATTACAACCATGAGAAGCTTGAGGATTGACAGATGAGGCATCTCCAGCTATGCCTACATTAGCAAGTAACTTGTCCAAATAGAAGTCGAGCAGTAGGTCGAAGATGGTGCCAGGGCTTTTTGTTTGGTGGTGCTTCGGCTCTGGGTATGGTCTCCATCTCCACTACCTTTGATACTTTCTGAAGGGAAGGGATCGCGTAATCTTCCTGAGATGCTGAGGGACGTCCCAAGGCAGCAATACTGTCCTTAACATTTTATACAGCTGATACGAACATATGGTGTATAGCAGGTGTTAATCCTGTCACGTGTGGAGTGCTGGGCCATGGTGGGGAGTGGAGATTGATGGACACCTTAGCGGGTGCTGTCGCAGCAGCTGCAGCCCTCTGGAGGCACTGAGCAACGGGCTTGATACTGAGGTGCTCAGTACCTGCAGTTACGGTTGCCTGCTCTGTCCTGCGTGACCTCTGTGAAGACAGAGGAGAGCCGTTCCCGCAGGCTGGAGCCGAAGAGGTCTGCTCGGTCCCCGGCGCCTCCTGCAGCTGTTCCTCAGCCTCCTCCCACGAGCCCAGTGCCCCGGCGGGAACGGGCGCCCCGCCCACCGCGTGGCCCCACC
>NW_009223446.1:89542-89782 GCF_000690835.1 Fulmarus glacialis | reverse complement strand
TCCAACCTTAGTGATTCTATGATTCTCTCTCTGGTGAGACCCCACCTGCAGCACAAGAAAGACATGGACCTGTTGGAGCAGGTCCAGAGGAGAACCATGAAAATAATCAGGGGGATGGAACACCTCTCCTATGAAGAAAGGCTGAGAGAGTTGGGGTTATTCAGCCTGGAGAAGTGAAGGCTTCAGGGAGACCTTATTGCGGCCTTTCAGTACTTAAAGGGGGCTTATAAGAAAGATGAG
>NW_009223446.1:72566-89294 GCF_000690835.1 Fulmarus glacialis | reverse complement strand
AGGGGGTTGGACTAGATGACCTTTAAAGGTCCCTTCCAACCCAAATTCTAAGATTCTCTGTTAGAGGACTGTATATAATCAACCATTGTCTATCTGAGAATCTCTTAATACTTGACAAATATTGGTGATTTAAGTTTCACAATTACCTATCAGCTGTATATTTAATAGTTCAGAAGCTAAAGAAAGGAAATCGTAACATACCTACGACACAGTGAGGTGTCCATATTCATTAGGTACTGCTTTCTGGGCTTCTTGAACCTTCAACTTGTTCATTAATCTTCAGGACTCCCTTTCCCTTCTTAAAGAAGCAGGTTATTCTACCAAAAAAGCTGTTGCTATCAACTTTTAAATTAATATACCATCATCAGAGTAGAAGTGTTTTTGGTTAATAGCATCATAACACATGATTGTGGTCATGTTTTAAAAGGAGATCAACAACATATCACCAAAAGAAAGGAAAAATAAGTGCTCAGTTTCTGATCAGGGTGCATATTTGCCAATACTGCTCAAATCAGTGCAAAACCAAAAACTGATCACAAAGCAAACTTCTCATTGCAAATATGTGGCTTTATTGCTAGCTGAGTAGCAACACTGGATGTTGTATGGAATCTGTGAAATAGAAAAGTGGATAGAGGCCCAGAGGCAGGAGTTCATCCAAGTGGTATCTTCAAAGAGACAAATTATATTCTCAGTTGCGATCATTCGAAAGATCTGTGTTGCGTGAAACAGTGCAGAATATGATCTAAAGCGTATTATTTACCAGTCAGAAAAAAGTCACAAAAAAAGAAATTCAAAACTATTCATTGGTGTGATAAAACTGCACGGTTTTGGTTTTGTGTTTGGGGTTTTTTGTGGGTTTTTTTTTGTTACAGTCAAGAAGAGCACCTGAATTAAAACCTGTGGGCATTTTTTCTGCACAGGAGCTCAGGTGTCATATTGATCAGTGATATTTGAAGGGTAATTCTCTTGCCAGCACTTAATATGTGTAAGATTTCAGTTGGACTCAGTGTTGCCTATAGGAGAGACTCACTGCATTACCATATAAGATACTTCTTCTGTGCAGGTTTGTAGGTTACTCATATACAAGTTATCTATGAAATACATGCATACAGATCATGCCCCTTTTTTTAAAAAAAAAAAGCAGAGAAAAGGTACTCAGTGAGAGGTTTCACATTGTGTGAATTCAGTTAATTTTTCCTTGTAGCACCTCATAATTTTTCTGAACAGAGATCATTAATCATTCCAAAGTCTGTAGAAGTTTGTGTGATAGCTGTAAGACCACCAAACTCTGACCCTGGAGGAAATGAATTCCTAAAGGTGAAAAGCAAGTGTTTTCTTAATTAAGCCACCTAAGCTGCCTGGTTTTGCAAATATTTATTAACTCAATTCAGATGAAGTCAGATTAGCACTTCTGGCTGCAGAGAATGTTGTTTCATTGGACCATGAGTCCTTGTTTTCAAATCAATATTCAATCTTTTAACACAACAGCAAATTATTCTCCCTATCTGTCTCCTGTGACAACTCTAACAAACGTAATCTCTGGATGGTGATGTACAAATAGTACTTTCTAAGTACTTTATTTATAAAAATATAGGTAGTAGTTATTTATAATAGGCTGTTGGGGTGTTGGTTTTTTACACTTTGAAGTTAATTTTTAATATTCTTTTCAATTTGCTGCATATAACCGAAACATAAGTGAACATGTAGGTAACAAAACATTCTTGATACAGTAAACTTGGAGGATATATGAGCTTGGTATCACAAAGGCTTTACCAGCCAATGTCTTTGTACTCTAGGACTAACAAGTGTTTTAGTATGAGTTGAAGAACAAAAGGTACTTTGAAGCTTGGCCAGGTTGGAGACCGAACCAGCTCAGGCTGTGACTTAGAGCAGGCCATGTCAGTTGTACTACCTAGAGTGGATCCGGGCACTTGCCAGAGTACTGTTGTGTGTTGTAAGCACCTTCTGCCCCAAGATTAACCAGCATTGTTCTTTCTGATTCAAGGATGAGTGAGAATGAGTAAAGCATGTCCCAGATGGCCTATTAACAAGATGGAAGTTCAGAGACTGTTGCTAACATGTCAGGATTTGGCCTATACCACAATCCCTCATGAAGAGGGATTGGTTTTTTTTAGTCCTGAAAGGAATAATAAGCTTGAAGGCTGCATCCCCAGTACTTTGCTAAGTCAGAATTTGAATGTGGGAAATAAAACCAAGAATCTCATGGTCTGAATCAGATTCTCTTTGACCTGTTGGAAAACAGAGTAATGCTAAATGCAACCTGCCATGAAAAGTAGGAGTTTATTTCAGATTCGTTTCTCACCTTTGATGTTGATTGATGCATTAGTTAGGACATGAAGAAGATGGAGAAATGGAAAGAGAAGCTGTGAACTAAATCACCCACAAAGTATGTGCTCATTAGAGAGCAATGATCACTTTCTGTTCTGTTCCTGTTTGTGGTGGAGGAGATGGGGCTTGTATCAGCAAAGTGAGGACTAGTAATAATGTTTATTGCTTACTGAGAGGCTGACATAACTAATTGAAAGGAAACATATTCATCAGTTTTAGGGCTTAAGGAAAGTGATGAGAGGATATTTTCGTAAACTGCTATTCTAACTGCTACATATTTTATAAAGCCTCCACTGCAATAAAAAAGTAATGATTTTTGGCAAAGTATGTTACAGATCTATATTCTACACAGGAAAGATTTGGTTGCATTTCCTGCTTTTTAATTTTACTTTTATTGAAATGTTGGACTTCAGGAAAGAACAACCACATATTTTGAGTTTTTCCACTGATTTTGCTGTGCCTCGTACCCCTTGTAAAGTACACATAATCATATGTCCTTGTCTCTGTAAATTGTAAAAAGGCTTTAATAAAAACTCTTATGTCCAAGTACATTGCCTCTGTAGTAAACCTTGGATCTTCATGATTTGAAAGCTTATCATAAATGCTCAGCAAAAATGAATGTTTAAATGTGCTTTTTAACTCAATGTGAAATAGAATTGCACTGGCAAGCCTGGAGTTACTTCATGGCAATCACTTCTATTCTGTTTAGGTTTTTTTATTGCTCCTGTGAGACACTGGTTTGGAACTCCTCAGAGTTATATTCGTTTTAACTAAAATGTAAATGAACAGTCACATCAGACCAAATGATTGCAGCACGAATTCCAGCCTGCATAAAACTATCATAGCTAGGAAGTGTGATGTTTCTCTATTACAGAGATGACCCATGGGGCTATTCACAAAAGCTGGTCTAGCGAGACAGATCTCCTTGTGGTTCTTTCTCTGATAATGCGGACAGCTAGGCTCCTGTTCTGAATTGTTGTTATCTAGAATAGTCTGTCCCTATCAGGATCTGGAAAAACTATTCTCCCCAGGTAAATGTTAGCCTTTGAAAATAGTCCCCCTACTCCTACTCCTTGTCCTCAGTATCAAAGTTATTCTGAAACAGTACTTTATTCTTGCTTTTTGAAATGCCTGATTTTAATCACTGTAAAATATTTGATAAAGAGAAATCATTGCCCTTAAACAGATTTCTGCTTTTATCAAGGCAAACAAGCTGCTTTTTAAGGAATATCTGTTTAGTGAAATAAACACTGCTTGGGGTTCACAGAATAGTAGGAAGTTGTTCTTCTATTATCAAAGTTGTTTCTTTGCTCAGTATGAAAAATAATGACACTTGCTTAGTGCTTTATAATAGATGCTCTTATACATCAAATTTTGAAGAAAAAGGAGATTCACCTTCAGAAGTAGGCCTTATATTAGGAAGTACCTTGCTAATTATTGTAATCATACGAAAGTTGCAATGACACCTATCTATATAAGTTCATTCTGGTCTTTTTAATGACCATGTCACAACCCTAAAAATTGTTCTGATCTTTGAAGACAGCATCACTTTATAGCTATAGTTTAAAAAAAAAAAAAGGTGCTTCTCTGGAGTCGTGCATATCTGCCTCCGTTCAGCTTTTTGCCATGCTCAATTTTGGTAAATCCTGTTTTTCCTTTTTTCTTTCCTAATCTAGAAATTGCCAGCTATGAAAAGCTTGTTAATTTCTGTTTGTAAAATGTTCTGCTGTAACTTGAATTAAATGCAGTGCAGCTGGGAGTAGTCATGGACAAACAATACATGGCATAAATTATCTCTATATGGAGTGTCTGACTAGATAGTATAATCAACATGAGACTGACAAAACAACACAGTTGCTCTGTTGTTGCTGACAACTTCATTATTTCTATGATGTTCAGTGGGTAATTTGTTTCTGAAGAACAGCACTATCTTCAGATATGTCTAATGATCTGTATGTACTTTTATAAGCTTTCTGAAGATGGATGTGTTTGCACGAGTTTAGTTTTTTCCCTAATATGGAGAACAATTGCAGGAACCATTAACAAAGAGCTTTCTGCTCTAGATTGTTTTTGCAATTTTTTGCAATAGGGCAGCATTTCCATCAAGCAATGTTGGTGAGCACCTCTTGATACGTATGTGAATCACTTAGGGTAACAGCAGCTGCTCTTTGATTCCTTGTTTCAAACAGTAATGGCTTTAAGGATTTGATGAACTTCTTATACTAAGATATTTCTGTTTACCTTAACTGACACTCCCAATTATCCCCAATGACTAAGTAGTGTTTTGTGGCTCGAACACTCCAGGCCTGATTCTGTTTCACTGCAGCGAGGGATTATTATTCTCAGGAATTTTCCAGTTAAAAAGACTAGGGGGAAAAAAATGCCACTTTGTCAAAAACAAACTGTACAAAAAACATGCCATCTTTAAAGAATTCTGACCAAACAGTTCTGGTTTCCTGCTAGTTCATCTAAAACTGTACTCTGAAATATAAGCAGCCAGGGTCCACAGCTCCACGGCACCTCTGCCATATAGGCTGCCACAAAGCTGGAGAACTCTTGGCCTCCGCGTCCCTTCCTGTGGAAGTGGGAGTCTGCAAGCCCCAGGTGCTGGTGTATCTGCCAGCTTCAGCCCTGCAGCAGAGCCTGGGTGTGTTGAAATCCAGGTTGTGCTGAGAGGACTATAGATTAGGAACCACGGCTAAGGCAGGAAGCCTGGAGGAGCTGGGGCTGCCAAGCTCAGTTTCTTTTAGTCGCTTACATCATGGGTGTCTCAAATATTTCAAAACACTTGGGAAAATTATTTCATTGGGAAATTTTCTAAACTTAGTCCAAACACAATTATTTTTTCTTCACTCACAATTTCAGAATTTCTTGAGTTTGATCACATCTGTGACTGATGAACTGGGAAATATTTGTCTTTTTTATGAATATACTGAATACTTCTGTGTCTCTGCGGATAATAGGTTATTTGCTATGGATTTGGATCAAGAACACTGGCTAAAGGAAATAGTGAAACAGTAAGACTCAGATCAATGTCCTTGAGGAAACACAAGAAACCAGGGAATAGGACAGAGAATTAACAAATTGGCAAAAGGGTACGTGTGAAAGATGATAGGTAAACAAGGAGCCAGAGACACAGAAATTGCCAAAACTAGAGTTGGAATTTACTACAGTAGCTTATATGTATATAAGTTTGTAAGAAAGAGTCAGCGTGGGGACAAAGAAAGATACACTTTTATAGGCTTGCTTGGGTTTTTTTGCTTTTGGGGTTTGTTTGGTTTTTTGTTTTTTTTTTTTTTTTTTTACCTTTCCCACTGTATACCTTTGGCTGTATGAAAAAACCACCCCAATATCTTGTTTCAAGGAGCAGAGTCACTTTAACCACCTTTCTAGTCATGGATTTCCAAAATGAGAGAGCATACAGATGCCAGACAGAGTTGGCCCAGCCATGCTACTTTGGGAGGGAGGCTGGAGATCCCGTTCCCAGGTATCTGATCTGCCTGGCTACATTGTCTGACCCCGGCTGCGACAGTGTACGGGACATCAGATCTGATGCTTGAGCAGGATTTGTTCTTTTAGGGGGATTATGAACAGTCTAAAATACAGCTTTGTCTCTAATGATGATGACAGCTTTGCCATTGACTGATTAGGAAGTAAAGTCAGGCTCCATGTGAAGTTTTCAAATTCCAAATGTCTGAGTGAGTTTCTTTGCTCTTAACTTCCTACCCAGTTTCCAGACTATTGGTCTACCGAGCGTTTTTCACAAACTCAGTGTATGCAAAGCACCAAAACACAAGGTGATATAAAACATAGGAACGTTAGTTTCTGTATATGGAGGACGTGCTTGCTACTGAAATACCATCTGCAATTAAGCGTTGGACGTTGTGTACTTGGGACAATGTAATACCTGTGCGTGGCTGCTGCTCCATGGACTACATCAGGCTTTTGAAGAACTGGGTGAATACTGCCACCTATTGATTGACGAAATGAAAATGAATGTCTCCCAGCCACCCTGAGATTTTATACAGAACAGCTTTGTGAACTTCTCATCCTCCGCATGAGAACAGCCTCCCTCATCCCAGAAATGTTACCGGAGTCCAGAAGAAACAAACAGAATTTGCTAAATGAAATTAATGGCCAATACAATGTGCTGCTTGGCTGCTAAAAATATCTGTGGTGTATAAAGCTGAGAACAATATATGGTAAACATTTTGGTAAATGTGTCAGTTAATCAGCCAACTTGGGTGGCCTCTTTAAACAAAATGTACTGCTAAATGTGCATTTTCATGAAAATGTGCAGCTTTAGCAACAGTAGTAATAATAGTAGCTTATGATGTGTACTGCAGGCAGGTAAACTTTTAGAGTGATCAAACATGGAATAAAAATCTGTCACAATAGGTTAAGTAGTATAAGTACAGCAAACAAAATATTCTATTCAACTAATAAGTATGAAATATAGGCAAGTGAAGTAATAAATGGCTGACATCTTCGAGACATCTAAATGGTATCATCAAAGACTAAGAACATGCAGGTTTCTGTACAAGATCAGACTAACGGATCTGCTTGCATGTGTGTTATCATAAACCCAGGTTTTTGTTTTCTGTAGGTCTTTTAGTCTTCTCCATTTCCAGAACTAGATGTGTGTGCCTCTCATGCTTATTTACACACATTCATTGATCTTTTTTAGTAATTAATGTCATGTTTTTATCATTTGGTAAATTTATGATTACTTCTCTTACCTTACTGAGTGTTGTTTTATGTCTTCTGGCTTTTGAACAGCTTAATAATGAACTTAAATTCATATGACAGGAAGATTAGAAATATGTTTACTTGATATAAGCAAACTAATTGTCTTTCATAGAACTAGCTTGGGCAAGAAAACATCTTGTCTTTTACTATTCTACTAAATAATAGAGAAGTACTAAGCATTATAAAAATTGAAATGGCAACTGCAAAAGGTCTACTTTCCACTAAGCTGAAGGGAGAAAGCGAAGGAGAGAAGGGGGAGTATTGACCCACAATGAGAAATTGCTAGAAAATATTTTAGAATAGATTAGTTTCAGTAAACCCACTTTAGCTTTTTCCCCCGAAAACAGCTGGAAATTGAGAATTCCCTCACATGTGAGTTCCACAGATGGGGTCTATACAGACCAAAAAAACTTAATCAGGTATTTTGACTCAGAAGAATTATTCCTATTCAGCACAGCACTGAAAATGGAATTTTTATGCTTACATTTAATTTTAACTAATTTAGACATTTCAGATTTTCAGCATGCTTTTCTCCAGAAAGTATCCCAGTGTTAGAGAGGTATTCGGTGGTTTTCGAAAGATTTCCAATCTTCCTCCTGTTGGCAAGGAGCAGTGACCTCAGTCAGCTGTCCTGCAGCCTTCTGACTAATGATCCTTAGAAGCAGCAGAACAAAAGAGGGAATCCTATACACATATAGCCTGTGATTTTCATGGTATAGGAGAAGGAATGTTGTGCATAGCATATTGTCATAGCACTTCGTAATTTTCTGCTGCAGCAAAACATGCAAGTAGTTGCATTTGATATTCTTCTTATGTCTTAGAAATACGTACATATGCATGTTTACATACACACACACATAATATGCATGCATATGTGCACATAGAAAATATCTTTTAAAATTGTTTGGTCTGTATCCAGATTGATTTTAAAAGTATAGAGTAAGTTCAAGTCTCATGATATATAAATGTCATGAGGACTAGCTTTTAGCTTCAATTATTTTGGCAAAAGGACACTATTTGGTATGAGGTCCAGTACCGTTAACTGAGTTTTGAAGAGTGGGAGAATCAGACTGGTCACCAGCTTTTGGGAGGTTTCCAAAATTTTCCAAAAATCAAGCATCATGTCTGAATGAAGCCAGTGACATTTTTTCAGCAGATTGTAATAGTAGCTCTGGTATCCCTTTAAAAACAATAAAAAATACCTTTTCTGTAGATATTAATGATCATTGGCTATGACAGACCCAGGAATTAGTGTGTTTTAATTTTTTCTGTCTATTGCCAGATGTTACATAGGAGGGTTCTGGTTACATGAATTTAACCTAGTGGACTGTCCAGGAAGGATAACAATTTTCTAGATTGTTGTTTATCTTTGTTTATCGCCTACACTATTTTTAGAATTCTAAGGCTCTGTATGGTTACTCCATATTCTGACTTTGTAACATCTTTGTGGGTTTCTATGGGATCCAGCATTTGCATTTTTTGCCCTATAGTAAAAAAAATTTTATTTTGAAATATCACGGTTCTACTATTTTGGAAGCTCTTAATGCAGACATTACAGGATCTGTTTTAGCTGAAACGTAGGCATCAATAAAATATGTTTTTTGTATTCATTTAATAGTCTTTTTTAAGCGTAACCTGTTCAGGCTGGGAGCTTTCAAATGATCTTGCAGATGTCCCATAGCTATGGATATGGTTGCTGCTTTTGTTGCTATGATTGCAGACAGCTGTAGTGATAGCTTGCTTGAAGAAAGAAGAAACAATACATCACATGCAACATGCATTACTGGACTGAGTGTAGGACTGTGATTCTTTTTTTTCCCCTTTTATTTGTTTAACATAAAACTAACTGCTTTAAGATGGCTGCATTAATGTCTTTTTGCTCATACTTCATGGCAAATTAATTACAATCGCAGTTTTGTTTACTCTGGTGTAATTTTTTTTTTTTTTACTTGCACGCTGTGCTGCTGATCAATTTTAAGGGATACAACAAGCTAAAAGCATACAGAAGTCACGGCATCTTTGACTACAGAGGCGCGAGCTTTATATATTAGTCATTCCTATAGCTGCACAGGTAACTAGTATAGAGTTAAGGCACCAAACATTTTACCTGTGATACAACACTATTTGCTTTAAATACTGTTTTGCTCTGAGATCTTATCAGTGATCTTGGACTTCAGTAATTGCTAGTAATAAGCTTTTTCATATCTGATCATTCATGCAGTATAAGGAAGAGGTTTACTCATTCTGCCCAGAGGCTGAACCAGCAGAGACAGCAAAGCCAATGTGATTCATTGAATGAAGACAGTGGACAATTACCAGCAACTTGTTCACGTTTTGCCTTCGATAGTCTAAGCTGGTAAGTCTAATTTAACTCTTTAATGCATATATTCTTAGTTATTAGTTTCAAGTATAAAATTGTTCCGTAAACATATTTAAAAACACATGTAGTGTTGAGTGGCTTCTTAGCTATTGTGTTTTCCTAAAATCTGAAGTTAATGCTTCTACAGCTATGCTGTGTCCTGTTAGTGCACCTGTCTATACAGTGCAGCATTTATGTACCACATACAACTGACAGTGATCTATAATTTATATTTTTTTCTCTCTCTCTGCAATATATTTGTAAAAGGATGTGAATATTAGGTCAGTATTTGCCAGTCAAAAAAAAAAAAAAGCTTTTATAAGGGTAACTAATTTATATTCATTTGTATTTGAATTTGACTTTTAAAGCACCCAGCTGTTGGGGAACAAAACGTTTACTTCAGCACTTAGAAGTGCAAGTAGAAATCCGATCACAAAGATTAAGCTACAGCATGTGCAGCATGAAATGTGTGTTGGAAGACTTCGATTGCTGGTTTGGTACATGTTATAGCAGGGTGATAGTCACGCAAACGAGACTGCTTTGGTGGTTATTTCCAGGGTAGTGCAGTAACTGTTTCCCCAGAGATTCAGGTTATTTGTTATTGGAACTACTGTCATAAGACTTTTGTTTTGTGATTTTTAATTCTTGGAAATGCAAACTACTGTTAATTATGACTAGTTATAAGGGGAGCTGCTGTTGTTATTCTATCTAGTTCTGCCTTTTACTGAGAAACGTTGTAACGTACTGCTTGTTGTAGTTCTTGACTTACTGTGAGAATGCTAGTTAGCCAGATCACACAGGGCTACTTCGAACCGTATTGAGATGTCCTTATCATTTCATTCTGACCTATGCCAGGTATGTGCAGAGGCTTCCATAGGTGAAAATCTCAAATGGGTCAGTTCTGGACATCTCCTCTTTCTAAACTGTTAGTCTTCGATATACTGTAACAATTTTAGTTGTGACAATGATATATCCTCAGCTTAAGTGCATTTCAGTTGGGGGGTTTGTTATTTCAATCAAGACAATGTACATTTCAGGGTTTCACCTGATCGGTGAGGTGAGGACATGGTTGTAAAAAACCCAAAACAAATTACTTTAAAAAGGAGCCTAAAACTGCTCTTACAAAATAGTTCATGTCTGTAAAAATAAAATGCCAACATCCAATAAAAACCAGTAAGTTTTCAATCGCAGAATCATGTGAATTGAGCTGTCTTTGTTTTCCTCATTTCTTATTATACATTTTACCCATGATTTTGCTCAATCTTATTTCCATTGCTCTCCCGGGAGTCATTTCTATAGCCTAATAAGATCACACTTCCAGAAAATTTTCCAGAATATGCAACTTACCTTTACCTTTTTTCATTTCATACCTTGTATGTGGCTAGAAAAGATGTTAAGTACGATAATCTTCAGTAGCATTTTGCATCTTACTGTTTCAGTACGCTGGTAAAAAATGCAGTTCATTTGCATTATATTATTCCAGCTATTGCTTTATTGTTCTGTGTTTATTCCATGCACTATTTCAGGATATTGATGGTTAGTATACAGGAAACATTTATATGTTTCAAGTCATTTGTGATGCACTGATTCTGTGTGGATAGCAAAGATGCCATCTGTTTTATTGTTGAATAGCTGCAATTTTTACAGTGTTTACTTAGCTTCTCTATAGACTCACCTGCTCTTGACTTAAGAGAAACTTTCATGAGATTATAAAAGATTCTGTCCTCTTCTTACATTAATGTTACTTTTGGGGATTTGCTCTGGCTATAGACTGAAAAAGCTTCCATGCGTAATATGGACACCCTATTGTTACTGTCCTTGGAAGTAATTGTTTAGACAGTTAGTAACACACTATTGTTTTCTTCTGAATGTTTCCTGCTTCTGAATGAATCCTGTTTCATTGACCAAATCAAGGTGGGAAGGACTCCAGCAACCCCTAGGAATTGTAATAGCTGGAGTCAAACTATGTTTAGATACAGTCAATATGAACAGTAACCCATGCCATGGGGAACAGGCCTGAGCAGTCTTGGTATTAAACTGCTGATAGGCTTTTCTGGATTGGAGACATAGGCTAGCAGCCCAATGATACCTAAATTTGCTTTGGTCCTGAGACTACATCAGCATCCTAGAGTGCTGTAACATATTTAGAGAACCTAGTTTCTTTTACAGTGTACATATTGAAATAGAGAGAACTGACCTGCAAACTGTCTGAGTTTTGAATGTGTTTTGGGAGATGTGTGACTAGAACACCTCTACCAAACCCTCAGATTTCCTGGAAAACTGTTCAAAAACTGAGAGGTGCTTCCCCTTTACTTGCTCAGGTTAATATCTCCTCATAAAGGAAAATGTTGCTGTCAAGCTGTTCTCTGTAAGAAGTTGGGATTCTGAAAATAGCTTCTCTACTTCTCAAGAAAAGCTTGAATTTTATGACTTTCAAGACATTCTGTGAAAGACATCTGGGCAACTAAGTTTAAGGAGATGGGTACAAATACACTTCCTGCATTAGTGAAGTCTGGAGAAGAGATTGGATTTAGGAGTCAGGCTGGCAAAATTCCTTTTTCAGTAATCATTTTAATCCTCAAGAGTACTGTCACAATACTAATTCTATGAACTAGAAGCACTACAGCTTCTATAAGCATGACTTTAAATATAAAAAAAGGCCTCTTCACCTTAACACTAAAAATCTCCAGCCAAGATCAGCTCTCCTTCAATGGCTGTCCTCTCCACAGATAACTTAGGGACTTGAAGTCAACAAGCAGGTAGTTTGGTCTAGCGAGATAGAGGGAGGACTTTTTATCAGCCTAGGGAGGACTGATAAATGCATAAGCCATGTTAATAACAGGTATTCTTGTTTGGTTTTAATAATACCACAATAGGTATGAGAAGTCCTACTAAGTAGATATGCCTAATTTATTTAATGTAAACTCACTAAATGTTTGCACAGCTTCTCAGTAAGTTTCCATATTGGTATGCAGGCCTAATGAAGCTTGGAATCTCTCCATAATGTAATATTGTGCCACTTAGAGGTTCTGAGTCTGTTGCTTTTCATATGAAAAAATACAATCCCAAAGCAAACACAGTGGAATATGCTGAGCTACCTTTGAATTAAGTATTGGATAGGTCTATTCCTCTTTTTTGTCCTCGTCTTGATGGTGTTTAGGTTTGTGTAATAAATGCAAATTGTTCTCTCTCTCATGAGTTTACTACTAACTGTGTGGTATTTGGTGTTCAATGACTGTACTCTTGGAATCAAATGATTTGGGGAAATTGAAACTTCCTTTACAAACATGCCTATGACATTTATTGGCCTATATTTATCCACAATTTGGGACTGATTCTTGACCCATACTGTATTGATGAAAGGAAGAAATTCTTGAAAATGGAGGTAAGAGGAGAAGTTTATGTGGGATAATCTGTAGCTCTATATACTAATAAAAACTGTGGAAGTGTTACTCTAAGTAAGTGAGAATTAAATTATTATTATTATATTATATTTGGTAAATTGCTGAGTTTCTTTAAAATACTAATAAAATGGAACAGTGGAAGATGGGTAATCATCTTTGGGGGTAATCGGCTATTTCTTAAGCTTATTTTTAGTAAATATCTGAAAATAAACTGAACTATTGAAGCTATGCTAAACAGAGACAGATGTGAATGAAATCTTTTGACCATCTTAAAAGGAATTTTATTTCATGTTTATACTCCCAAATGGTTCCACAGATGCATCTGTAAAACAAAAGGCTGTCTTCTAAGTTTGTCCAATATTAAAACTCAACACTTACCAGCAACTTCCATACCGTAAAGCCTAATCTACACTGATTCCAGCACATGGTTCCAAATAATTCTGGCATGTCTGGAACCTTTGTGAGTTGGCATTGGTGATCATAATTCTAGTGTTATGTTCTAGTTTGACATTAACAAGCAACTTTTCGTGACAGAGACTGATTAAACATATTTTGCTATGTTTCTTGGTTTCCACTGAGCCTTCCTATCTAGTCTATGAAAGCTTGCTGTTCGGGGCAGAGAATAAAATGCTTCATTTGAAGAGACAGTGATTTCAGTTAGTCCTTGTAGGCACTGCTGAAATGCATGTATAATTGAAAAGCAGGATGAATTGCTTGTGTGAGCCTCACTGCCTTTTTTCCATAAGCTTGGAGAAAAGCAGTCCAAAATCATTGTAGTATTGTCGCTCCCTGAATCCCAGGAAGCTTGTTTCTTATCATATTCACTCTTGCACATTAGTTTCAGGGATGCATCTTAAATAATTCCCTTCTTCTGATTGCACACACTGCTGTTCTAATTTAACAAAGTCTTCTCATCACATATGACAATTATGTTGACTCTGTCTCTCTTCATTCAGAGACTTGGTCTCTCTTCAGTACCCCATGAGCTTGGAGAATATGTGAGATTACTTGTAATGAGATACTCTTGTGCTCAGGATGTCTGCTTCACCACAATTTACAAATGAGAAAGGAATATGTAGATGGCTTATGAGATCTGGGTGGTGTCTTTAATCTTAGGGACCAATTCATGCCAACAAGCAGCCTCAACAGCAGGGCGAGTGTTCAGTAAAGAATGTTTTTCTGATTGTAAATAGTTATTAGAGTCTGGTCCTGCAGTCTGATTTGCTTAGATGCAGGCTGAGACCAGGAGAACAGAAAGTTACAGGATTTGTATCATACTACAAAGAATCTAAAGCTTATTTCCAGGAAAAGATAGTCCAAAAGGGTAGCCAGATTTACTATTACAACTGTGAGGTCTTCTAGAGAGACATTCTGTCTTATAAATGTGTACACGCTCTTGGCAGGGTAAAAGGAAACGTGAAGAAATTGTGCATTTTCATCACCTCTTCACTTACAGAGATCCCTGGGGATAGTTTCCTATGCTTGCAGTTGGGTCAAATCTGATTCTTAGTTTCCCTTCAGAAAGGCAAAACTATTCCCACATAAAGTATTTCCAGAGAGTTAAATATTAATTCAATTTTCCTAATATGGAAAAATGACTGTAATCATAGAGCATAGAAAATATTGTTTAATTATGACATAATATGGAAATCTTATTAGGCTAGGCAACCTTAGAGAGAGGAGGCAGTCCCTCTTGGAAGAGTTTGTAGTCTAAATGGACACGGCAAACACAGAGCAGGATAAAATTATACAATATATAGAGAAAACCAGTGCCTGTCCACCAGCTGAGGGAAGAAACTACTCAGTATGAAACTGTAAACAGCCACAGTTCAAATCACAGATTATTTTAACTGTAAAACATAGAGTGTAAGGTCTTTGTTTGTAATTATCTGGACACTAGTTGGCCATAGGTAGTTTAAACTAAAAATGCACATATGCCTCATTATGCCTACAACAGAGACTAAATAGGTTTTCTGTGTTTAAACTGTTATTTGCTAAAATATAATGCCTTAGGAGTCTTGGTCACAGAGCAGGTTCCTTCCCTGCCAAATGCTCTTCAACACTCTAACAAAAAAACATTCTCTGTAGCAATGGACTTTCATTTGGATGATAACATGTCAGCATTTGATGCAAATTAAATTTAAGTTCATGCATTATTTCTGTAGTAGCTTGTGATGGGTTCAGAGATGAAAAAGTGTTTTGAATCCAGCCATACTTCCTGAGTGAGAAATACTGCTTTGAGTCTCTAGAGAAAAAGAATCCACCCACCCAACTGAAAATGTCACATGCTTTTGGAGCACACAATTTGCTAGCAGATAATAATGTGGGAAATAAAGCACATTGTCTTGCCACATCTGTGCTTGTGTCACTTAAGTCACTTGACCAGTTAAAAAATTCAGTCCTGCATAGTGTTCTGTAATCAGTTAGATTTTATTTCCTCTCAATTGCTTCAGTTTTGTTTTAAGAAACCAATGTACTGACAAAATGCAGATTATGTACATGTTATCCAAATTGTATAGTAACATTTACATTTGGGTGTCATTTTTTCTGACATCGGTATTACCAGAACTCGCTTTGTCAAAAGGCCATTTCCCTCATTAAGTGAACCCCCTTCTCCTTATACAAATTACCAAATAGTTCTGAAGTGGTTTGTTTTATTTTTCCAACCTTAATTCTCCCTCCCCATAGATATCCATGGGACTAATTCCATAAAGAGCAATTTGCCATTGAAAATGCCCAAAAATGTGCGTCTGAGTGTTCAAAAACTGTGTGTGTGAAACTGATTTTTGCCATAGAAGTCTTGCAATGATACAGTTCTGACCAATGATGTTAGCGCAGCAAAACCTTGTTAAACAGCTACTGTTTTTCTTCTAGAAACTACAAGCTGAAAATGACACAGCAAATGTATAACTTAAGTCTCCTCCAGACTAAAAAGAACAGCGTGCCATCCTCTCCAAATGCTGCAAAGCGGTTATATCGGAACCTGTCAGAGAAGCTTAAGGGGAGTCACACATCCTTTGACGAAGCATATTTCAGAGCTCGATCTGACCGGCTCAGTCTCCGTAAGACCTCAATGGTAATTACTTGATATTTATCAAATTGCCAATTTACTGTCCTATCAATCTCCTTAATAGGTTTCCATTTAATCTGTACAATTTTCATCATCTCATTTTCTCTGTTCCCTGACCAGTGCTGTATGTTCCTCCCAGACTTACCATTTATGATCCTGTGTCAAAATAAAGTCTGACCTTCTTGAAGGCTAAAGAAAAGCTACCTTACTCAAGTGATGATGCTTTATTTTAGGAGTAAGGTCTTAACTTGACATTAATGTGACAAAATGTGGATTAAATATATACACACAAGTGTTTCTCTTACAAGAAATGAAGAAAAAGTATTTTGAGAAAACTGAAGATTACTTTACTAGAAGTTCCCATTTTTCCAAACAACAGAGCAAGTGAACTTACATGCTGTGACAGATAAATGCAAGGTTGTTCACAGACTGTGGTGATGGTCACTAGATAAGACCATGGAAAAAGGAGATCACACATGAAACAGTCTGGCCTGGGTACCCTACCCTAGTCACAGAACACAGCCAGGTACTCTGGTGCCAGTACAGGAAAGCATATAAGCACCTGCTGGACTTAACACTCACAAGTGCTCCTATTTATACCAGTGCTGATGAAGTTACACAACCTCCAGCACATACATTTTGAAGAATGGACTGAAATAATAGCACAGTGTAAGTTCAGTGCACAACAGAATCTTTTATATTTGCTGGAGGAAGATGAACTTGCTGTTGATATTGCCAAAACAAAATAAATTTTCCTTTTCCATAAGTAGGAAGAACAGACACATCCTTCAACTTCT
>NW_009223446.1:53625-72535 GCF_000690835.1 Fulmarus glacialis | reverse complement strand
GGAAAGAGTTCCTCTCCACTTATGAAGAGCTGTGACTTATGACAGTGTCTATGAATGCGCCAGGAGACACCTCCTGGAACCATTACTCTGCTGCACTAAAGCAGACGCTTAGCACAGTGCAGGACTAAACTCTGAATATGGTTGGGCCATATATTACATTTTGTCAGTAGAAAAAACACACCCTAGACTCCTTTAACACTCACAAATCTTTGTTATGTATAAGACAAATTATATGAATCAATGCAAGAATTTAAAATAATTTTTAAATCAATTCAATGATCCTATCCCTTAGGATCACTCCTTTCTTGAAGTCAGAGGACCCATGCATGCCCCATGGAAGATCTAAGATGAAATGTAGCTCTAGTGCATTGGAAAGTCAAGAGACTCTTGTCTCTCTCCTGTAAAGAAAGACTATGACCTGAAGGAAGCAAGAGATCATGGCTCCTTCCTCTCAGCTCTGCCAGAGCCAATAGATTTTGTTTCACAGAAGGAGGAAGCCTGAAACTCAAACAGGGCTTGATAGCTGGAGAACAGCCTTTGCATAGTAGCCAACAGCTGTGCTTTTGAGGCAATGGGTTTCCAGATGCTTTCAGTTTGTAGGGATCATTTGAATTTGGGCCTCTAAGTATGAACTGTGGGAAAAGATTCTTTAGATTAATTTTTTAGCCACTATCTTTTCGTGCCTTTTCCTTTTCAATTGCAAGCCTGTGTGTGACTAAGCGGAGGATAAACTAGTGCTGGGGACCATGCCAGAGCAGACTGACATGTAGACTGAATGAATGCCAGTCTGTTAGTATATCTTCTGACCAGTGTTTCTCTAAATATACACTTCAAACTACATATTCCTTCAAATATGGGGTCTTCTGTCATACTTAACTAATGAGAAGAGAAATGGCAAATGAGCATGGCCCAAAGATTGAGGAGCAGTGTACTGCTTCTGAGGCTCAAGTCCTCTGCTATCCACAGAGCTAATTACTTACAATCTCACTTCTCTCCCTTTTCAGTCCAGGTCTGTCAGGCGGTGGGAGTGTTCAATCAGTAATCGTGATTAGGAGACTCAATTCTACATTGTGATGTGGATGGTGGTTTAATAGGATATAGACTTACTTGTTTCCCCCAAACCACTACGCTGTCATGGGAGTGACATAGCTTTTGTCACTGCTGACCTACAGTGAGCGTAGGTACCTCTAAATATTACCAGTGTGGGGTCTGCGCTGGTGTCCACAACAGTCAGTGAATAGACCCCCACTGAAGTCAAAAGGATTTGGATCCCATTCTATCCATTCTGCCTGTTGTTTTCACACTTTTCCCTAGAAATAAACAGCAAGGAAACCATCAGTGAAGGGGTGGAAATATTCCAGGTCAAGTTGCTAGCTGATGTGTTTTCTAATCATTGAGTTTCTGTGCTACAGAATCATGTCTCCAGATAAGTGAACAACATTTGTTAGAATTTGTTTTTTCAGCTTTGGCTAGTGAAGAGTTTTCTTTCCATTCTCTCTTGCTGTGCAACACTTTCCATTCAGTAAATTGTTGTCTTGCTGCAGACATAGCAATGTCCCAAAATAGCTTTATTCTTGAACTCATGTTTATCAAAACAAGTCTTTGCAGAAACTACTTTAACATTTTTTCCAACTCCAGTAGCACATAGTGGACTTTTTCAGTCAAACCTAGAGCAAATATCTTGAAAGGGGCACTTCATTTTAATTAAGCTACATAAGATTGCATTTCTAAACACTCCAGCACTGAATCACTTACTGGAACATGGTTATTACTTACTGCAAAGCAATACTGTAGTCCTTTTCAGTATATACATTTGTGCATCAGAGTAACACCTAAATAAATTAATCACATAGCGCAGCTGTCTAGCTAATGATTAGAGGCTGCAGAACTGAGTCAAGGAAAAAGCAATGTAAAAAATGCCCTAAACTTTACCTGATCACTTATAAATGTGATTCAGTTTCTCTTTGAATTCAGTGGTTTTGTCTTTTCAGAGCAGAAGAAAGTTATCTAGTAAATGTAAATGAAGGCAGAAATCAGAAGGCTCTTGTTAGTATTTGTGACAATACCAGCTGGACTAAAATTGAGCACATGGGTCTAAAGATACTACGTCTTACCCCTATTTGAATTTCTTACCCCTGGGCTGCAGATGTCTGAACAATGCTGCAATACTAGAGAGTCTTTTATACAGACTATGATCAGCTTTTTGCAGAAAACTATATAATCTTCAAATATATTTCTGTTTCTGTGTGAAAGCAAATAGTTGGGGAAAAGTGGGTCAGGTGTGTAGAATGTTGGAGACCTGGGCTTGATGCAGACTTCCAAGTGGGGCAATTTACTGGCATAGCTGAAAATGTGGTAGATATTTTGCTGTCTCACCAGGGTATTTTTTGACTGAAATAGATATAGCATGATTAGATGCGCACTGCTTTGTGGATGAGGGATGCATACATGCCAAGTTAGAAAGGCCATATCACAGTTCCCATGTTTCTACACTCTTTGAGGTTACGAGACTTGCCAACATATTTCAGCCTATTGCTTGTACTGTCTGAATTGTTCATTTGGAAAACCTGATATTTGCAATTTGGTCTCATAATTGTTTGGATTGGATGAAGTAGCTTATAAAATTCATGCTCTGTTTCTTGTTTAAATCAGTGCAGCTTTTTCAATCAGATTTCTAATGAAATGAAGAAATAGAAATTTGCTTTTATTTTTTCCCTTTTGGTGAAACATTCTTGCCAACAGATTAGCTGGCAAGAGCATTTATGAGGAATTAACTTAAGCATGTGCTTAGATTCTGTTCAGCAACTTACTTAAGGCCAAAATTTCACAAATACTTTAGGTATTTAATTTGGCAAACAAAGATCCAAAGATGCATTTTCAAAGGCATCTAGGCAGGTCTAAATCTTGATAACTGAAACCAAAAATAACAATTCAAATCAAAGTTTTTAACATAATTCTACAATAATCATTCAGCTAGGTAAAATCTGTTGTTAAAGTGTGTGTATATATATTTGAAAAGGGCCAAGTGCTTTTGTCAGCCTATTATTGGGGTAATTTCAGCTGTAATACTGAAGTTAGCCATCTTTTTTTTTAATTATGTACCAGGGATTTTTTGTTTTTATATAATGCAAGAAACTCCTGAGATGTGGTACAAGATTTCTTGAATTTTACACAAAATTGGAATTAAAGCCAAATAATGGTATTGAGCACTTAGGGTAGCACTCTACAAATGCTAACTCATTTAACTTTTATGCACATACATAAAGTCAATTAAAAGAGAATGACTATTCTGATTTCAAAAAAGGGGAAAACCATGTATGTACCCAGTGCCACAGAAGTGGAAATGTGAACTGAGAAATACCTAGTTTCCTGTCCTAAGTGAGCACCACAAGCCTGTCATTGAGTAATATCATCAGCTGTACCTTTGTGTTCTGCTCTCAGACTGTTAGCTGGTGTTTCTTAAAATGAACGTAACTAAAAGAAATGGAAACTAATGTAGTCATTCAGTTTACTTCAACCAGATCCCTTTGTAGTAAGCTCTTTATGAATTTACTGTTAAATAAGTAGACTTTCCTAGCTGTGTTCAGTTACAAGAGTAATATGATTTTGCTTGTTTTTTGATTCAATCAAGTGCAGATGCTTCTGAAGGCATAATTACCCTTTATTTCCATAAACAACAGTATAGAGGAAGTTCCAAAATCAGTAGAAAAAGAACTTGAAATGGGTGTAAACTGTGATGAAATTAATGCTTTTTAGAATGTTGATAGATATTTTTGGAGAATTGGTGAATATATTTTGCATTTCTAATAATTTGTACGAAAAAAACAGTCTATCAGTTCACAGTTATGCATTCACAATAACGAAGTTTCAAAGAGCGAAGGAGCACAGCTTTTTTTTTTTGTCTTTTTTTTTCATCTATTTATGTTAATTTTGAGTATATAGTACAGTGACATACAGCCGTTAAATGCGTATCATTGACTTGAATGGGAGTTGATGACATATAGCATGTATCAGAATCATACCATTAATTAAAATATTTTGTAATTATAATTAAAATTAATTAAAATTCTTTTAATTTCTAGACAGAAATTTCTAGCCCTTCAGGGTAGGGGCAAAAAGCCAGAATAAGAGTAAGATCTCTGATTTCAGGATGATAAGGTGTTATATAAGCAAGACAGCAGATGTGTGGAGCTACTGGAATGAAAAGAAATACTGCTGCATTGCAGTAAAAATTTCTGTAATTTTAAAGTTTTACCTTATAATAAGAGCAATATGTGCTAGTCTCTTTTCTAAAAATTTCTGGAGATATGCCCTCTCTAATGACAGTATATGTCCTTAAAGAATATTTTTTGCCTTAAACAGAGGGGTGGCTAAGGAATGATAAATCTAGCTGCTTACCATGCAAATGTTCCTTTTTCTGAGATTTTTCTCTTACACCTAACACTGAAGTATGATCTAAGTATTTGATAATGAAATTAAATCTGAATCTTACAATCTAGAGAAGAATCTGAAAACAAGAATTTGACAGAGACTCATTTTGAGGAAGCACTTGTTTAAGTAGTGTCGTTTATTCTGCATGGAAATCTACAGACAAAGTGTTTCTCCAGCATGAGCTATCTTTTGTATTTAAGTGTCTAAAAGGTAGATTCCCAAGTTGGGACGACTCTCCTAGATTTGCTTTATTGCTGCATAGCTCATCTCATCCTTAGATAGTCATCTAACAGAAGGTATCTCATTTCTCTAGATTGACAATTTTGGGTAAAGATCATCTTACGTGCATCTGTCTTCTTGTTCTGCTGATCCCTAATAATCAGCATAGGTGGGGTCCACATTAAAACTTTAAGATAACATCATCCTTGCAGTTTCTTAGTGTGGTACCAATACTTCACATGCAAAACAGTAGACCAGGAGATCTGTCAGGCCTGAGAATTTCTGAAGACACTTTTAACTTCAAGCGCAACCGAAAAAAACCTGTAGAACTGATCAAATTCCAACGTGTAGCTGTGGACTCTAGTTTTCAGAACTGCTTGCAAACCATTAGTCTATGCATTTTAGGAGGAGACAAAAGATGTTCCAGCAGATCAGTGGTCTTTCAGAAAATGTTGTTTCACTGAGAGCAAAATTTGGACAGGGATATGCCAAATAAAACTACATCTATTTAAAAAAGAAAATGAAGTTTCAATGTGGCTGAAATGTTAATTTCTAATCACAGTAGAAGGTGGTTTCAATTCAATATTTATTTCATATCATAAAGAATACATTATTATATAAGAATTTTCTCTGTGTTTCCTCCATGTGGGTTTCAGGACACAGGAAGCTAGTTTACATCATGTATCTGGATCACTTGCTCTCTTATGTATGCATTTCTTTAGTATGCCCATTGGCACAATATGTTTACATAGATCTCAGTTCCTTTATGCAACCACATGCTGAGCCCTCCTTGCTTAGCTGGGCCTCTTGCTTCTACTAATTCATTCTTAAGAGGAAAAAAACCTATTGGGTAATTATGGCAATGGGACACTGGGAGAGAATTTAAAGAATCTTGGCAAATAACATGTCATTACTGTAGGCTCCAGAAGGATGTTCTCATAACAGAAACCTGCAGGCCATGCTACGCTCCTGCACCTGCTTCTCCCCGGCTCAATTAAGAAACAATAGGTTTCTTTGTATTATACCATTCTTTTATCTCCTTGACATTGGTAAGGAAAAGGTTCAGTGGTTCTCCCCGCTTGAGAGTCAGTGCCATGTATGTTCTTGGGTTTGGCTCTTTTAGTTCTCTGCTGTTCAGACACATCACTTTCTGAACATGCACGCTGGACGGTCAATTTTTTCATCCCATTTCTACTTCTTTTTTTAAGGACTATACATTTCAAAGCTGCTTCTAGTTACAAGTTAAATGCAAAAACAGTAGCACCTAGAAATGACTGAAGTGTTTGAATGAACAGTACCTATTACTAGCTCACACTGGAGCTGTGAAGGTTTTTCTCCAGAATAGCTTGTTTGATTTGGATTTTGATCACCTGAGTTTTTAGATTCCTACTTTAAATTTTGAGTTTGAAAAACTCAGTAGTCCAAGACTCTGCCAAAATCATAGTCTTTCATCCAGTTTCACACTGAAAACATACAATATTGCTCATTACAGGACAGATGTCTAAATAAGTGTGGCTTTGTTTTGTATGGGTTTGAATCTCACTTGAATCTTCCCACAGACCCTGAAGCAAGTTCAAGTACACAAGTCCAGAGACAGACCAAGCTCAGTTTTGCTGCAAACAATTTCCATGTTTCTAGCTGAACCTAAGCTGGGGCTGGAGGATCAATATTTTATAGCAATCTCACAAAGCGCAAATTTTCTCAATTTATTTTTAAAACATTGACATCTGAAAAGTTTTACTGAATTTCTGTTTTTATTGGTACACAGAATTTCCAGTGCAATGAAGCTATGTTTGAGGCCGTAGAACAGCAAGACCTGGATGCTGTTCAGATTCTTCTTTATCAATACACTTTGGAGGAACTGGACCTGAACACACCAAACAGTGAGGGACTAACTCCTTTGGATATTGCCATTTTGACAAACAACGCCCCTATTGCTAGGACCCTTCTACACGTTGGGGCAAAGGAAAGCCCACACTGTAAGTAAAGAACACAAACTGAATTGACTTAGCTAATTGCCTGTAGGACATTAAGTTTGCTGCTGTTTTGGGAAATTAATTACATGACACACAAAAATTGACTGGTTTTATCATAAGGATGATCAGATCACCAATAGTACCACAGTGCTGGAGGCCATTTGCAGCAATATCTGCTTGTTGAATGCGTGCTCCGTAGATCTTTCTTATTCTCTATGTCAGATACACCAACTGATGAATCAGGTTGAGCTTCTAATGTGATTAACACTGGGGCAGCTGAGTTAATATCAATACTGAGAAAAAATCTTTAAAAATATGGAAACAGGAACTGAGTGAGTGATTCAAAGATCATGGTCTGAAATATGGAGTTTGTCATCAAAAATGAAAGGACGATGGGTTGTCTAGACTTTGGTTTATTTTTATTAACTTTTGATTTTGGCTATGCTGCCTTCAGGAGACAGGTTGTGTTGAAATCTATCCTTTCCATTACCCACAGACTCCTCACTCCTAGTCTTCAAATGGCCCAAAATCCCACTTAAATGAGAATTTCAAAGTTCTACAGAACCAGAGAAAATCTAAACACAAAACAGACCTTCTCACTTTACTGGAATACCAATATTGCTTATAACTACATATTGTAGTTATAAAACTCCTTTGTATTCCTTCATGGGCATTTTTATGCACAATTTGTGGGTTGGAGGGTGACTTACCAACCCAATTAATCAACTGTATACCATGACACAAACTCTGACGCCTTACTTGTGTCTAAAAATACACCAATGTATGCGAATTTGTTTTAAACTGTCAATGCCTATATTTAGGACATTCCCAGCAAGGCTATAATGAGACTGTGTTTGAGGGGTTCGGCCACTGCAGACTCTGCCATTAATTTGAAGTTAGTTAAATTAACAACATTTAGTGCTGGCATGTCAATCTCAGTGCTCCAGGAAATTGCACCTTGAGGCTACTAACATTGCCAGTTTTTTCACTGGAGAGTGTGTGTGCATGTGCGTGTGTGTGTTGAGTTTTTTTGCCAGACCCTCAGTGTTGGTACACCTTTATTGCTTTTCTATGTCCACAGCACTTATATTATCATTTATTCTGGCCTCCTTTAACCTTCCCTGGAGATTTTTGCATAGTGTAGCTGCTCAGTGAAAAGAGTTTTTTAGTTTTATATTTATTTGTTTATTTTTCTGTCATGGTTCATGACTGAGGCTTTAAAAAAAAGTGTGACAGCATTTAGAGTACATGATTGACTGCTGAAGCAACATTCATTAACCATGACAAATCTAGAGGAAAACACAGTCTTGAGTGTTCTAAACAGCAGTAAAAAAGACTAAACTAATTTTTCATTGACCTCATCTGTAAATAAATGCAGTCTGATGGCGAGCAGGGGCAATCATAAATTAGTATTCATTTCCTGTAATTAATGCAAACATGCCTATGAACACAGAGAATATGAATATATAACCACCTCATTTCCATTTCAAAATATACCCACTAAATTTCCACTTCACTTATCTTGATTTTTATTTTTTCTGATTGAAATAATGGATGAAGCATTCTCAATAAAAAGCAAACAATTCTTTGTTTTGTGTTTTTTTTACCTTGAGGGTTTACAGTTGCTACTTGAGAGCAAAATGCAAAAAGTTATTTTCAGCACTCAGAACAAAGGTTCACAGCATCTTTGTATGTGGCTTCATTCTTGTGGAATGGATAGCAGTCACTTTCTATTTTCTCTAGTCTTTCTGCTTTGCTTTCTGTACTCAACCAACCCTGTTAGAGTGAAATCCATTCTGTTTGTATGATCTCAGGGCTGCTAGAACATGATCCAGCACCCAGCAGGAGAATTTTCATTTCTCTATGGTGGGCAGTTGAGCAAGACTTCCCAGGTTGAATGGGAGGGGAGGATTTCAATGTAAAATTCTGACTCACCCCAATTTTGGGACAGGACACAAGCATCTCTTAATCTAATTGGAAGTGTATAGGACAGATGCACAGATCTGGGAGACGGCAAGGTAGAGGAATTCCCCATTCCAAGTGCACACAGAAAGCTTCCTACAGAGAAAACTCTTGCTCTTGCACTGTATCAGCCAAAGTGATCCAGCTGAAATCTCATTATAGCCTCTAAACTAATGCTGTGGAAAAGAGGATCTGGAGAACAGATAGCTTCCATCTGTATCACCTGGATTTCTGCCTGGAATAGGAACAATAGCAGATAAAGCAATAGAAAGTAAAACTATGATCTTCATTTCCACATGGAGCTCAGACTGTATAAATCTTAATAGGAACCCAACATCTCTTAAACACAAAGTAAGAAAGATCAGAGAGTACAGCATTTAAAATATTAATTTAGTTGGGGAGGAGGCAAAGTCCACTGTGTTATCTTTTCAGTTCTCTTATTCATCATATACTCATGGTTTGGCTTGGCTTGTTCATGTGAACCCAAATAAAAATAAGATTAAAATTTCCAGTGGCTGATTGGACATGTTTCCAAGACCTGACAATTGTGGATCAGAATCTTGATCAAACAGATAAAGCCAGATCCTTAGTGAGAATTTGAACCAATGCCAATTCTCAATCACCTGAAGTTCTGGCACATAAAATCTCCTTCCTCAGTCCTGTTGTGCTATCAGATGTGTTGCACGCTTATTGTAGGCATGGATCCAGGAAACGGTATCACCTTTGGCCTCCCAGTAAACAGGCAGTTCTGAGGATACCAGGAGATTCCAGTAAGCCTGGCCATATGTCTCTGATGTCCATATGAATAATGATCAAACTTCAAGAAGGATGGCTTCAAGCCAGCTTCTGAAAGCAAAGTCTTAGAGACAAACATTCTTCAAGAACAACCTTTTGGATGTCAGAGGCGTTGAGTAATTCCTTGCTCTCCTCCTGTGGCTTTAAAGATCCCATCGCACTTTTCACATTAGTATGTAGGGCTATTCTTAGACTCTGCTAAACTTCAATTGTGATATTGTTATGAGAGACAGAGGGCAAAAGTTAAAACGAGAGGGTCAGACTGGATAAAACAAACATCTTTTGCACGATAAGGCCAGTAAAGCAATGGAACAGGTTGCCTAGAGTCGTTGTAAAGCCTCCAACCTGGGAAGTTTTCAAGACTAGACTGGGTAATGCCCTCAGTAACTTGGTCTGACCTCATAGCTGAGCCTGTTTTGAACAAGAAGCTTGGACTAGAGAAGGTCCTTTCCAATCTGATTTGTCCCATAATCCTATGATTCCAGTTTAGGAATAACACATTCATATGCGCAGACATCTTTGCTCATGTGGTGTTTTTATGTCAAATACCTGTCAGAGTCTTGGTCCTTTATATGGTACAGTTTGATCTTTTCAGAAATGTCTACTGCTCCTGGCTTATGCAAGTGAATGATTGGTGCATCCTGTGCAAAATTCATGCTGTTCCTTAAGAACCAAAGAGCCTGCCTGTCCCTACATAGCAACTCCCCATCATTGCTAAGAGTAGCTCCTTGTGCTAGGGCAATGTTTTCAGTAAATAGCGGCCTTTTAAATTAAGACTATCTCAGAGCTCTTCTGCAAAAATACCAGACACCAGAGAAAAGTTATTTTCTGTGATTTCAGAATTCCTTCTCTTGTACACTTTATTTCCTGCATATTGAACATCATATCAGTGGTTGCATTTCTCTTCAGATTAAACGCCTTTACAAGTCCTATTTTCTAAATCGCAAATAGTTTGAACAATTTCAGGCTAAGAGCAGTTCTGACAATAGGGCTTGATTCACCACATTTCACTGTACAATCAAGGGGCTGGTTTAGGGTAGTCTTGTGGACTTGGGCTAAAATCAAACCTATTTTAGTTTGTAACCTATGCGATCTTCATTTTCACCTTTATGTAGCACACAGTAGTTCATACAGG
The DNA here is from genome assembly GCF_000690835.1 of Fulmarus glacialis. Taxonomy (NCBI): domain Eukaryota; kingdom Metazoa; phylum Chordata; class Aves; order Procellariiformes; family Procellariidae; genus Fulmarus; species Fulmarus glacialis. The sequence goes on along the minus strand of NW_009223446.1, from coordinate 62,017 downwards.
CAATCTGAACTGCTAAAAATCAAATTAAAATTATTTCTGGAGAAAAACAAAGTCTCCATGTGTCAAGCTGCTTGCTATCTGTCCAGTCTGTCACAGGACTAATTAGATATTACATGGGCAAAACTGTGGCACAAAGAAAATCTGGAAAGAGATCCATTCTATACCAGCGATGGCCCTTAGGCACAAAACTCTCATTCTTAAATTTGCCAATTAGATTTCTCTTCGCTTGTAGAGATTTATATATTGTATGTGTTTATGACCAGTACAACCTTCTTTTTTTCTATGAAAGCTTATGATATTATGGCAAAGTAGAGGTTGGATAGAAACCAAATGCTTTATTATTTTAGTTCGGTTTTAATATTCCACCAACTTAAAACATATACGCAATTTCGGTCTAATTAAGAAATTTTTAAGCGTATGAGAAACATTGGAAGATAAAATTTGCTCAATTTATTCATGTTGTTAATCCCATTTAAGTGGCCGGATCCTTAAGTGGTATAAATTGGCATGCTTTAATCTGCTTGATGACAAGATAACTACTGGAAGGCAGAGTGTTCAAAGATTTGACCTTACATGTGTTATGCATAAGGTCAGAATTTTGTCACATAAGTTCACCATGCTATTACTTACTTTTCCCTTTTCTTGGTAGTTGTTAACATGGAAAGCAGGTCAGTGCATCTGAGTACATTGGTCCAGGAAGCACAGCAGCGAGTTACTGAATTGTCTGCACAAGTGATGAATGAAGGCCTTGGTACAGACAACACAGAAAAAGAGAAGCAACTAAAAGCATGGGAATGGAGATACAGGCTATACAAGCGCATGAAGGCAGGCTACGAGCATGCTAGTAAGTAAAAGAAAGTACTTGCAAAATTCAATACGAACTCTACAACTGAGAACACTCTGCCTTTGTTGAGCAAAGATGCTCTCACTAACTGATCCTCACAGCACTGCTGTGAAGCAGACGAATGTTAGGGTGGGAAAACTGAGGGATACGACTAAATGGCCTTCCCAAGAGTGAGAAGGAAATTGATGTTAGAACAATAGAGGACCAAATATCTGAGAGCAACAAGCACATAGCTCCTTTAGGAGTGGGCTGCATAAAATTGATGAGACCTCCAAACTCTTGGTTCAGGTTCTAATGATTCTGTCCTGCTTATTTCTCTTCACATTTACTCCTGGATCTCATTTAATGTGCTCAGAGTTTAAAATAGGATGATTAGAAAAGAATATATGAAAAGAGAGGAAGGGGGATGGGGACATTCGTCTTTTTTCTGTTGGAATTTGATTTTTAAAAAAAATGTATTCTTTTTTAGAAGAATGGAGTTGTTCTAAACATTTGATCAAACAATGGAATTCCATTTTACATATAAAAATTGTGAAAACTTAATTTTAATTTTGGCATCCACACATAACATTTCATCAGCGTAGTCACAGATTGGGTCACTTTAAGCAGTTGTACAAGTGAGTCTGTACCCAAAGTAAATGTGAATTTGGGCCCATGGGAAGGAGTAAACAGGGCTGAATTGTTTCACATGTAGATCTCTTAGCGGTATCCTATTCAATGAAAAACAATCATTGCCATTAACATTTTTACAACCGTTTTTATATAAATGTACTTACAAATAATTTTCTCAAATTTATTATATTCTAAGATTACTTCTTCAAGACAGATGTAGTGCTCTTTGTATTAGATACTAAATACAGGAAATGCAGCAGTAGTGTAAGTTAATATAATGATTTTTTAAATCAGTCCCAGCAGTAAGTCATGACATTTTGTGTTTGATTTCTGAATTGAGTCTGATTGATTGATATTCTGTGAATTAAGCTTTTTAAAAAAAAAAAAAAAAAGATGTTAGGCCTCAACTGAAAACTGTATTTTGGAACTACTACACTGAAACGTTTGTGGAATTTGCAATTTCTGAATCACAATAATGTAAAAATGTTTTCTGTTTATTTGATAAATTTGAGTTTGTTAGTGAAACCATAAAGGCTTAATTAGCTCTTTGTGGTTTTGTCCTTTCTCTCTCCTCCTACCCACCCCAAGAGATTTATAGGGGCTTTTCACTGACATAATTAGCATGAATCTGTTTTATTGGGTTACATATATGCAGGAAGATATTTTTAACCAAAAGGAGCCAAAAACCGTGATATAAACAAATGGTGTCTGCAGGATATTGTTAGCAGGGGCACTAATTAAAATGCTCAAAAGGCAGAGAACACAAACACCTACAACCCAAAGCTCACAATTGCAGGGTGATTTTCAGTGGGTTCTTTGAAGACTCAGAAACATTGTTTGAATAGGATTTGTTGTGCTGAAGAGCTGATGTTTTCTCTTCTCTCCCAGGAGCCCCTGAGGCGCCAACCAATGTCTGTCTCATGGTAACAAGCAGTACATCACTCACTGTCACCTTCCAAGAACCTCTGAGTGTCAACTCAGCTGTGGTGACCAAGTATAAAGGTACTCGATTTAGACAGCTTTCATTTGCCTTAACAATGTATAAAAATTTGAGGGCTAAGTGACAAAGGTATTTATCTACAATGCTAGTAATGTTTGAATTTAATTATTTTCCCAGTTAATAGCTGTAGAAGTGGAATTTTCTTAAAAGATTCCCCAAAGACAAAATTTTTATTAAAAAAGAAAAATAAATTAACCAAAAGCTTTCTGCATGAGTGCTTTGAAGAAGTTTGCTTGACTCACTGTGGTTAGGACATCGGCTCAATGACTGGGTTGAGATGAGCAGTTATAAAACACAAGCTAACTTTTGGTGCCTGTGGGCTCCTGAAACCATGTGTATCCTTGTAAATGCCAAACCCACACCACCATTCCTTAAAGGAATGCCTCTAGAAGCTGAAACTTTTGGCAGAGGCATCATACAGCCCAACTAATTAGCTATTCCAGGGCTGCCACATCATTCTTGGAAGAGCAATACATTTGGGGTAGCATCAGTTAGTTGCAAAGTAGAATGAATAGGAAAATGCTTCCATCTGAATAGCGTTGTTGAATAGAAATGCTTTTAAAACAGAACTTCTGTTCCACAGGAAATTCCAACATTAAAAAAGAAAAAAAAATGTTTTATTGAAGATTAGAACAAAACTGAGAAATTTTAAAATTTCCTGTTTAAAGGAATTTCCAGGTTTTCTAAAATATTTGGAACAGTAAGGTCTTCAGTGTTAAATGCAGCAATCCGCAGCCTCCACCTTCCAGTCTGAGTCCTTCCACAGGTCAAGGGACTGGAAAAGCACTGTTCTGAAGATCTGAGGCCTTGTTTGCCCAGCCCAGGGGAGTCAAGGAGTGGGGAGCCTGAAAGTCCTCTTAGTTATTTCCCACTGTGTCTCTCTTAATGTTTCCTGTTGTGTTTGTTTCTTTGCATTAATACTTAAAAACGCATTTGAGAGGTACTTGAACCTTGGATTTCCATACACAAAGCAAGAACCATAATGGCTGTATTGTGAGGCAGTCTAGTTCATGTTTCCATGTGTGGGTGTCACAGGCATTGGTTCAACAGAAGAGATTCAGAAAGTCCCAGTCCATCGAGGGTCCAATAGCTCATGGAGCTCTTCTGAAGGTGGGACATGCCAGTGCATAGGCTGCACTGTCATCAAGCACAAGCACCCAAAGGACTGCATGAGTTTATTTTGGAAAAGGCAGATTCTCTCTTTCTTTCCTCGCCCTGCTTCCGGTCAGAGTTTCCAGTCATCACTGGCTATGACCAGTAAAAAATTTTTTTACAGTGTAAGAAAAAAAACCAACCTCCCAGACATCACTATAGCCATCAAAGTGATTCCATTCCGACAGCCTCAGTAGAAGGGTAAATTACTGTATTACACCTAGTCAGCTGTGCAGTGCTGCAGGAAGTGTGATGTTCAAAAACATGAAAGCCCTTTAGAAGCCTAAATCTAATTTTCAGCATTGGGTTGCGTTGCCAGGAAACTAAATTTCATTTAAGGGCTTCCTACTGCCTGATTTACTTGTGAAAATGATAGTTGGGCTCCTGAAATGCTTAAGTTCTCTTGAAAATATCAGCCTGCTCTTTATAATATGCGTATTTTAAACAACCCTGAAATACTGTCCATGCTCTAATATAATGATTGTTGATATTTTCACAGTAAAGCAAATCCCCAAATAGAATTGATTTTTTAAAATAATTTTCTAAAGGTTGTAGTAATTTTCTCTTGTATAGTCATTTGGGTTGAGTCTGTTTTGTACCATGTCAATTCTGTCCTCTTTTTGGTAAGCACAACGTTCAGAAAAAATTTAATCCAACCTGACCTAACTTTCTAATCAGACTAGGTAGCATTGCCGTCGTATTTTGAATTGCCCTCACTGGTGATCATTTTATGCTTTATCAAGTTGACAGTTAGTTTTGCCAGAATGTTCTTTTTAAATCCTTTATCCCAGGAGACTTGCATATTTATGGTTAGATAAAAAGAAAGATCATTAATAGCTCCTTTTGGTGACTTTCGGGAATTAATTAAGCACTGGTTGTAGAATTGTTTATTACATTATGGAGTGAGATTCTTTGTGCTAGTTCGAGGGGTCATAAAATGAACCTTTCAAATGATCACTTGCAAGAATGATTAGAACCAGCTAGCAATTACTAGCCCTGAAAGGAGAGCTTGATAACATTGTGTGAGGATCTTTTTAATCAGATACATAAACCTCCCATCCAGAAAACCATCTAAGCATTTTGCTAATTCAGGGACAAAAATAAGCTGTTAGGGTTCTTTCCCCTCAATACTTTACCATTTCTTTTTCTAAGCAAATTAAAATTCAGGAGCATTTCGAGCAGTGTTTAGGGAATACCTTCTCATTAACAGAAGCTAATAATATTCTTTTCTCTGGACCTGAATTACAGGGGATAAAAACTGACATCGCTTCTGTTCAGTTTAGTTTCGTTCCCTAAAAACATTGAGAAGCTGCCAATTCCCTTTTTCTGTGTCATCTTTTTTTTTTAACATATTTTTCCAAAGCTTTATTTGCCCAAATGTCATTTAGAAACTGGGCTTGGAACATTATCTAACTGTCTGCTATTTTCCTGTGTGTGATCTTTTCCCTTGTTAGCTGTATAACTTGCAAATAATAATACAGGAGAATAATACTTTGCACTCACTCTCTAACCACTAAAACCATCTCACTTCATTAGGAGATTTAATTTTAACCACACACGGTGAATGGGTATTGACTTTGGTGTCCCAGCTGGATGGCAGTTCAGTGACTGCATTCTGTTGAGCCATTGCTTTAAGGAGCCAGAGTATTCTTTACTTCCTCTCCTGGATTGTTGTTTAATGTTGCAGGCACCATCCTAATGGCTCCCTTCAGTTTCCCTCCAGAGAAGGCTACAGAGTGGTGGTGGCTGACGTGAAATGATTTCTATGTATATTGTAACTTAGTAAAGTGTTTTGAGGCTGGAAGCAGACAGGCATGACATAAATCAATAATAATAGTAATAATCTGCTCCATGCTAAAGAAAGATTCAAAGCCAGAGACATCTCACCCCAGCCAGTTTTAGGAAGGATGTGAAGCATCACTGTAATATTGAGAAGAAAAACCCCTGCCCTTGGCTAATCATGCCCTAAAGCCAAACTTCACATCCTATCGTGGAAGTACTTTGGACCTGCTTTAGTTTTACATCTTTGAAAACACAATCAAAATGTTCCACACTAATACACAAAACAACTTGCCACAGTTTGAAGCTACGGTGAACCTTCTGTTTACACTGTCATATTGTTACTGCATGATGTATTTTTATCCTAGAGCTACACTACTGTAACTATCTTGATGCAAAAAATCCCAGCAGCAACATAATCCATATAGGCACCACTTGACTCCTAGGAACAGTCCCAATAGAGCCGAGTGGTAAGTGCTTGTAGGGCTTTTAAGAACTGTTGTCTTTCACTAATTAGCCTTTCTAGGGTTCACATGTTCCACACAACATATACACATAAAGGAAGCAGGTTTTTTTAAAGAACAAAATTGTAAGTAATGGTAAGTAATTTTGTTGCACTTATTTTCTGTGCATTTTAAACCTGATTATTATTTTGCTTATACGGTGAATAAGTACAGGTAAACCTCCTCTTATGACATAATTATTTTTTCATCCGTTTACCATCAGAAGTAGTCATAATAATGCTGTTATCCCCAAGTATAGGATAAGGAAGAAAAATGGACATAGCGCTGATCGTTACTTACTGGAAAGGATCACTATGTAATGGAAAATCTCCGTTTATATTTTATTTACAGTTTTTAAACAAACATCTATATTCCCTTTTGGAGAAAAAATGAAACAGCTTGTATAACCAAAGTTGAGCTAATTTATTTAAGAGCCTGGAACTATTTATGTTTGAAGAGAGAGGAAGAGAGAAAAAAATCTGAGCCATGTTTGATGTAGCAAACAGGGCTGATCCTCTCTCTGTTTGGATGTAGCTGTGGACTTGATGCCAAGTTATTTTCCAGGTAGTGATGCTAAGCTGTCTAGGCCACTTTAGCCCTGGTTACCTTTTTGTTTAGTTTGTTATTTTAGCAGAATGTTTCATGTTGGTCAGGACTGCCCAGCTGCCTTCTAGGATTTCTGTTGGATGGAGGGAAGATTTTTTTATTTTCTATGTCAGTGTAGCTCAAAAAAAAAAAAAAAAAAAAAAGCACATCAGCTTAGATTAGGAAAGGAGGAGTTATGTCTTGCTTAAATTTTGACAAAAAGTCATCCCCTGCCTCCCTTCTTCCAAGGCAATTTGTGGTTCATTTCAGAATTTTTTGCATGAGAATAATCATCTAAATCATCTTTAAATCACTGGTTCAGTCCTAGCTAGATATGCAGTAGCCACAGTATGTTGCTATCGCATGGCTGCATGAAATGGGTTGGTTATAGACAAGAACCTTTGTTCAGGAGAGGCTGGTGCACTTTGGTGTTATCATTGGAAGTCTCAACTAAAGGATGAACAGAGCTACCTTTTCCTTAAGAGTCAGCACCTGAGATAATGGGAAGAGGAAGTGCCAGGTTGGGTCTGTATGATATATGTTCTGTAGCTCAAAAAAAAAATCTGTATTTGAGATTCTCAGTTGACACCTCACTGTGTCAATGGAAATTTTTCATTGAAAATTTCAAGTGTAAAAAACCTCAAAGATTTTACAACAACTATCTACAAAATTTGTGTGATTCTGCATGTTTTACTCTCAGGGGTAATCCTTTCACAACCAAATAATCTTATAATTTTGTGTGGGCTTCTGCTTGTCCTTGTGAGCACGTACATATACCTTACGTTTTGTAATTGTGTATTTGATTTGTCTATCAATAGTTAACTTGCCATGTTTGATCAAGTTTGGATTTGTTCTATAGCAGGCTTCCTACAGTGATCCTTCTAGTACTGCACAGTGGGTTTGACTCCAGACGGATTTGGCTAGTCTCATAGGTAGAGCTTACACAAAGACCTAAATACATGTATATATATAATATGTCCAGCTTTTTTCCCCACTTTTGTGGCAATTAACTGTTCACTCAGCAGTGTCAGAGTAGAAAACAGCAAGCCTGTGCTTTCTTTGATTTCTAGAAGAACCCTGGTTATGGAAATGAATGCTTGTAGAAGTGAATCTTAGGCATTGTCGTGGTTTAACCCCAGCTGGCCACTGAGCACCACGCAGCCGCTCGCTCACTCCCCCCGGGTGGGATGGGGGAGAGAATCGGAAGGGTGAAAGTGAGAAAACTCGTGGGTTGAGATAAAGACAGTTTAATAGGGAAAGCAAAAGCCGCGCGCACAAGCAAGGCAAAACAAGGAATTCATTCACTACTTCCCATCAGCAGGCAGGTGTTCAGCCATCTCCAGGAACGCAGGGCTCTATCACGCGTAATGATTACTTGGGAAGACAAACGCCATCACTCCGAACGTCCCCCCCTCCTTCTTCTTCCCCCAGCCTTATATGCTGAGCATGACATCATATGGCATGGAATAGCCCATTGGCCAGCTGGGCCAGCCGTCCCAGCCACACTCCCTCCCAGCCCCCCGTGCACCTGCCAGGGCACAGGAAGATGAAAAGTCCTCGACTAGCGTAAACATTACTTAGCAACAACTAAAACATCAGTGTGTTATCAACACTATTCTCATACTATATCCAAAACACAGCACTATACCAGTTAATAGGAAGAAAATCAACTCCATCCCAGCCGAAACCAGGACAGCATGAAAATGTGGTGCTTTAATATTAATACCTATGCATCTTTCTAAAGTAGATGCTATGTCACTGCTTGATCCTGTTCCAGTCTATAGCGGAATTAAGTAGCATTCTACATTCAACTTGATCTTGAAACCCTTTTCACTCATTATTCAAAGTTTCTTTGTATATTTTGAAACTCATTCTTTCTTTCCCCAAAACAGTTCTTACTCTATAAAAAGGAAAGAG
>NW_009223446.1:9272-53585 GCF_000690835.1 Fulmarus glacialis | reverse complement strand
AATAGGTGTGGTCTGATATTTTTTACAGTAGTTCATTTATGGCATTTTATTAGGTCTCCCGGGCACTTTATTTGCACATTACATTTTGGTAGCTAACAGGACCGTGCAATTTGACTTCTATTTTTATGCCTAGCAAGTACAGAAATGTATAAATGTTAAAACAAACCTTTCTATTTCTAGCTTCTGTCAATGTCTGTAGTATGTGTTGGACTTAACATAAAATTTAAGAACTTCTATTTTTTAAGTTAGCTATGTATTTAAAACCACCTTTGAACATGAATCACGTATTAAGTGATGGTGTAATTAACTAATGTAGTTGATCAGACACCAGTTACTCAATTCAATCATTCTTTCCTCCTGCTTTGTGTTTTATAAGGATTTTGAACAGCAGCTCAAGATGAATGGCTATAAGAAAATCCAGACATATAGGCTCTGGTTTTGTCTGCCTTTGGTGTCTAAGAAAAAAGGCTCATATCATGATGTTGCTGACTTTTAGACATTGCTTTTACCTTTTACATTTGCTCTGACTTACCAAAATTAATAAGTATTTTTAAAAATTATTTGCATGTGGCTAAGTGCTATAGCTTCCAGTTCATAGGTATTGCATAGAAAAGGTGAATTTCTTAAAGTCAGTGGCAGGACTGGAACTCAAGACCTTCAGTTTCTCTCTTGAAGGAGGTTCCTGATTTAGCAGATCTTTTGATTCATAGGTTTGGGAATACTTCCTTGCTGGAGACTTAAACAAAACCAGAATGTCTTCAAAGGAATTGTGGCAAAGTGTCCCTGCTCACCACTTTGTCTGAAGTCTTCTCTGGTCCATCATGGACTTTTCTGGACCATTTACAAGCATAAAGAATGTAAAACATAGTTAGTTTGCCTCTCCAACCAAAACCCAATACTGTTCTAGTAATTAGATCTGACCCACAGAACTGATAAATGAATGTAAATTTGGAATCGGGCCTTTGGATCCGCTTCAAGCTCTTACCTCATGCATTGAGCATAAATTGCAGGGTTTACTGTTTTCATGCATGAGCGCCCAATTAGTTCACGCGTGAACACCCAATCAATTTATGCATGAGCGCCCAATCAGTTCATGCATGAGCACCCATTTAATTTACTAATGAACGCCCAGCTGGTTCACACATGAGCGCCCTATTAACTCATGTCTGAGCACCCAATGAGTCCACGCATGAGCACCCACTTAGCTCACGCCTGAGTACTGTGTTGGGCATATATGGCAGGTTTCAGTAGCCAGGGGCCACAGGTGTGGGAGGAGGTCAGAAGATGCTGGGTGCTGGTCACAACTGGCACAACTAGCTCTAAATGCGATGGAATACCCTATCGCTGAGTGTAACCCCACGGTGGAGACAAGGGAAGTTGACAGTAGGAAAGGGGCAGGATAGGTTTTTGGCTTAAGTTGAGCCTGGGAAAGGTGGTGGAAAGGTGTTCACTTAAATGTTTGTTTAATTGTTTATGTTTTCTTTCTTCTCACTCTGAATGAGTGATTAGAAGTTTGTGTTAATTGGCAATAAATTAAATTAAGTAAAAATTCCCCAAATCAAGACTGTTTTGCCTGCAACACCTGGCTGCAGTGCTAAGGAAAGGTAAAAGCTCTTTAAGTTACTGTAGGGATTAGTTTATAAAGAAATAAAAGCCTTAAATATAATTAATTAAAACCTATGCAGCTAAGTCCCTCTTTAAAAATATATTACAGGAGAACCAGAGGAAAAGCAGTGGAATCCCATTAAACAGATTACTTGAATTAGCGTTTGTGTATTTACTTTCTTTGTTAACAGTGCTGTGCAGTGTTCTGCTTTGTCTCGTACATTGTGATAGGTTACTTTTTTGTTTGCATTTTCCCTACTGCTCATTATTAATTACATTTTAATGTATTATGTTTTGGGAAGAAGCTGAGCCTAACCCATGCGTGCTTCACACAAATGAGTAGTCCTTACGTTCATAAGCTTCCCCACTGGCTTTGGTTACACAGATTACACGAGTAAAATGTACCCACTGGGAGTGGAAATTCACAGAATCAGAGCCAAGCCTGTTATACCTTTCTAGAATGTGAAGCCTTTGCATAAGAACCCCATTTATTCTCCAAGCTCTTTTCACAATTCTAACACGTATTTCTCCCACTTTTCCTTCCACAGCCAGAGCGGGATATGTTTGTCATTGCAGGGCTGAGACACAAATCTTAGCTGTTATTATAATCCATTGTAACTTTTTAACCACTGGCCCACATTGGAAGCCAATATGCACCCACATGGCACATTTTCTTAGTTATTTATAAAATGTTAGTAAGAAATGTCATTTTCACTAACAGAAGGGAAAAAAGTTCCTTCTTGTACTGGAATAGCTGACCTTATTACAAACAGATAAAGAATTTTTAGTACTTAGAAAACACTAATTAAATACTTGAGAAAAACCAGTCAATAATTTTTTTATTTTCTGTTGGTGAGAATTTTATTACAATGCAATAAAAATAGTATCTTATAAATCATTTATATAACATAGATTTGCTATAAGATGAACTAGTGAAACCATGATCAAGCAAAGATGTGTCTTTGGCACCCAGCCTGCTGTCTTAATGCTTCCCATAAACATCAAGACGTAAAATAGAGTATTCTGGCCTTGGTCAAAGGAATATCCAGAAACAGGGCCACAAGAAAGGTTATTTAACATCATTAAGGTTATTATTAGCAGGCGTAAAACGTAAAGGAGCCCACAGCTGTCTGGGAAGAAGCTTTACTGCAAATAAAATATTTGATTATTAAAAAATTCTCTGAAACAAGTATCATGAAGATTTATAGCCATGGAAGTTTCAAATGAGGATGTGCTCTCTAGGAATTGTCTAGGAATGCTCTTCTTGGTACTCTTCTTGGTACTGTTCTGACTGTTGTTCTGATGAGAGGCCCTTAAATCTCTGAACGTAGCTCTTTCACACTAAAACACAGCAGTGCTTTATTTACTTCAGGTGGACACAGTGCTGTTTGTTTGCATCTTTTTCATTCCTCTTCAGCCTTATTGATGTTTCTACTGACCCAGTACAAAGAGCTTTCAATAAGTTTACAGAAATAACTGAAATAATAGATAAGATCCAAAATAATGAACACTAGTATTTAAAGCAATTAGGAGCTCAGGTTTTAATTTAAGTAGTACCTAGATATCCTAGTCCCAGACCATGACTACGCTGTTTTAACTTCTGTGTTTGCACAGCAATATGCCTAAGTCCCTTAGGCATTGTAGTAAATCCCAGTTAGAGTCCCTAAACAAACAAACAAATGAAAAGTTCACCTGTCCCTTTTGTAAATGCTGTGGCTCGTATTATATTGTCCCTGTCTACACTCTTATTGAGCAGAATGCAACCAATTCCAGACGTTCTAAGTTAATGTGCATTTATGGATGGATTATACCCTTCACGCAAAAAAACAAATCCATGGGAACAAATACAAACTCCTCAATGCCAAACATTTGGTTTTTTGTAATGGAAGCGCTATGCTGGGATCTCTGTAAGTATTCCCTACAGCTGGTATGACTTGTCTTTCTCCTATCATTCTTTGGAGAATTTCCAAACATGAGAGGCATGAACAGAACCTGAACCCAAATCTGCAAAAATTGGGTTCCTTTCTTAATTCAGGCTGGAAAGAACAGTGCAAGGCAGCTAGGAGGAGCTGACCAAATACTGCAAAGAATGTTCTCCATCTGAGCTGGTGGTGCTGTCTACATCAAAAAAACCGATTCCTGCTTTTCACTAGTGTTCAATTCTCTTCACTTGTGTGATGCTTCTAAATATTTGTTTAAGTACTTTCATCCTGATTTTATTCACATGAATGGCAATGTTCAATATCCTTAAATCAAGCTGCTAAGACATCGTGAGTGTAAATTATTAAAATTATTTTGTTAAGATCAGCAGGCAGAAAAAGATGGTGTGAAGTAGTTTCTGGTGTTAGTGCTCTCTTTCAGTTTTACATTTCAAAGGAAGCTATTGAACAATGCAATTATTTGTTTGGAGGCCCTTGGAAACACAAGCTAAGATCACAGTGTCCTTAAGCCTAGGCCCTGGACATGGGGAGGAAGGGAAGGAGAGAGAATCTTTGCTGCTTAAGTCTGGGTTAAAAGCCATAGTGGCATAATGCTTTGCCCAAGATCACACAGCAAGTCAGTAGCAAATGCAAGAATAAAACCCAGAATCCCAGCTCAGTACTCTATTCTGTAGACCCCATCAACTTAGCAACAGAACTCATGCCCCTCGGTCTAATTAATCTACTCAGCAATTCAGTGAGTAATTTAAATGCAAGCAAAAACAAATGCCAAGAGAAGTGACAAATTCTACTGTGGCTCAGGCTATTTACTTGACTCAGGAGAAGGTGCTTTCCTGAATGAATCTACAATAGGGTCAGGAGGTGTTTTGTGCCTTCACTTTGTCTCTTGTCTGACTGTCAATCTCTCTGATAAGCTGTTTAAGGCATGCTCAGTATAACAGAAAGATAGCGAGTAGAAAAGAAACAGGTGAAAATAAACTTCTCCCTTTATTTTAAAGTGCATGAATTGAGTATTAAAAAAAAAAAAACTTGGCCACAAGTAAGTTACATAACTTAAGCCAGTCTAAAATTATGTGCCAGCAATTTACATGAGTTTTATGTAACTGTTTATACTGCTGTTTATTTAAAAATTACTACTTATCTTGGCGACCGCAGCAACACATCGTGCATTTGCTAGCTCTGGAATACAGGGCACCTTCATTAAAACACATAGTCACCAATATATTAAACACACAAAAAAACCCTGCTCTGACATAACGTGAAGTGTCAGATGGAAAGCCGCAACAGCAAAGACATTCAGCGTTCACGACAAAGCAGCCCTTTGGGGTGTTCAGAACAGGACTGGAACATGCTCCATCCTTAATTCACCCAACAGCTTTCAAGTCCTTTACAGCACAGTGGTACAGTCTACAAGACCAGCTCCTGTTCCTGGGCTCTTATAAAGGACCCTCTTCATCTTCAGGTTTTTACACTTGAGCATTTTTATATTCAACTTTTAAAGTGCTGAGGTTAGCTAGCCTTTTGTTCTTTCTTAAAGTCCCAAGTACTTTATAGTTACACAAATGGTTGATATTTTTTGTTTACTACCAGAGCAGTCTCTCCCAGCACTCTCTCTCAGAAAGTAGGCAAAGATTTAGCAAAATCTTCATGATGGGTTGCTCATGCACAAAGTTACATAATTTTTAGAGCCAGGTTAATCACAGGGGTAAGACCATGGCTGTGTAGCTTTCTATTGGTACCAGAAAGAGCTATATATATCCCACATAGCCAAAAAGTGTGAGCAACACTGGCCTAATAAATGTAATATAGATCATAGGAGCTTGTCCCTTGTTGTTTTGGGGCCTGCTGAGTGAACAAAATGCTCTACCTCTCCTTGCCTTGTTTTTCCCATCTATAAAACAGGGACACTAGTGTTCGGTTTAAAACCCAATGATTGAGTATAGTAGAATATTATGTATTATTTTTAGACGACCATTATGGTAGAAAGCTGAAATCTGGCAATGTATAACAGAAGATACAAATTTAAGTGATAAATGAGTTAAGTTGATTTGAATTTCTTTAAAACTGTGTCATGTCATTCTCTTCTCACTTGAATCAGTAAAATAATGGGGAAAAAAAGTTTGTTAAAATCAAAAGTAAGCAAAAAATTCTAAAATTTGTAATTAGTTTCTCTATGACAGATATCATGAGTCAGAGAATGACATTCTGTCAAAAATAGCAATGCTTCAGTGTATCCTGTTGATATGTTTTCAGCAGTACTTTGAAACAAGGGGAAAAAGAAGGCACTATTCCAACATAGCTGTTCAAAAAATATTTTTTTTTCAGTTATGGAAATTTTTATTGAAACTGGGGGGCAGGGTTTTTTCCAAACATGAGGTTTTAAAATATATATATTTGAAAATTGAATTTTGAGTAACTTTGTATACATCATTTTTCTAGGTAAATATCCTTTAAAAGGGGGGGTTCTCAATCATAATGATAACCATAACCTGATCCACAAGCTAATATCATATTCCTGTGTTTTCAATTTCATGGGTCTCAGCCATCACAGGGTAAGCTAAAAAAGTAAGGGCAAAATGCTGGCATTACTTGGCTGTATAATGAGAAGAACAGCTGAGCCTCAGCCTAGAAGCCAGTGAAGACTCGGCTGGTTGAGGGGGTCAGAGGGGTACACAGCTCTCCTCAGTACCTCGTGAAAGGACTAGCAAACTCGGTCGCTCTCCCTAGCGAGTAGTTGTCCTTCAAGGGACTGGGAGATCACTGTGTCAGCCAGCAAGTGGATGAGGGCGTTTGCCCTGCACATGGGGTTTCACTAACAACATGAGTTGGGGCAACAGTTTGCCCTAGAACATCAGAGCAAAGCTGTGATTTATTATTTCAAAACCCACTTCCTCAGCTGTTCCTGAGACAGCTTTAAAGGCAATGTCCGCCTTTTCTCCCCTTGGTAACTCAGCTTCTTTCTCTGAACTCAATGGTCCTTGATTATTTCTAAGAACTGCCATGCTGTTGCTAGTCAGAATACTAGTATCATGATGTTCCTGCTGTACATATGCTTGCAAACATATAGGGTTGCAATCCTGCTTAGATTAAGGCAGTTAATTCCTCTTCAGGCAGTGTGTTAGGATCTCTAAATATTAGGAGCACTTTTCTAAATGCCGGAATACAAGTGGAAGGGTTGAGAACGAGACCCACATCAAGAATAGGGCTGCAATGTTTATTTGTGTAAGGTACCCAAATTTAAATATGCCTCTTGAACTACCAGTTTACATTTGGGCAGTCTCCAGCCCATAGAACAGCTAAAAATTTGGGAAGCTCAAAAGCAGCTTAAAGCTGCTTATTTCACCCTTGGCTTCTGTTTTGTGCTGCCTAAAGTGCAGCCTTACCAGCCCCCCGCAAAGCACACGCAGTCATGCCTGGGGATTTCAATGAAGACAGGATTTGTAGGCAGAATCTGTCTTGAGTGACACTATCTTGCTTTACATTAATCTTTGAAAACAAAAATGGTATCTGAAAGGACTGCAAGCCTGTTGATATCATGTTCAGCAGTTCGAACAGGGTTTCTCCAGTTTATACTTCTGGAAAACAGACAACATGTCTAAGTTCGCAGCATGTATACAATGTCCTCAATTATTTAATACAGTGGAGTTATAAACCCTGAAAATCATGGTTTACAATGGAAACTCTGACAGGCCATCAAGTTCAATGGTACTTATAAGTATTCCTATAATTAAGTTGTCAACAAAAACCTACAATATGGTACCGTAACAGTCTCTACATTTTCATACTAATGTACAGAGATAGCTTCCACTAAAGGTGGCAGTAATTAGGTATTTAAAACCCATGGAAAACTAGAAAAATATACACTGAAAAAGTTCAAAGACAATAGACAAAACCAATGTTCTTTTCATTGCAGCAAATACAAAAATGTTGCAGAACATGCTGTGCATTCACAAACTGCAATCACAGAAAAGGAACAATTAGGAGAGAAAGGAAAAATCTATTGCTATTGATACTTGGCTATTTTAGAAAAATGTGTTGGCAGGTAAATGTTGTATATGCTATGCAAAAAATTCTGTGAAGCCTTTTTCTTTTAACATGAAAATACCAGTATGACGCAGCCAGAAGATGAAAATTCCACATGCTGAAATTAAAATGCCTATACCCTCTGATCTAATCTAAATTATTGACTCCAATACTAATAAATGTGCAAATAAAGTATCTATAAACAATTTTGTGACTCTTAAAGGGAAAGCTTTGGGTTGAATTCTCTACTTTGGTGTAAATCCAGAAAATCGATGGGTTTTCCCATGTCTACAGTAGAATAATTTGAGAGATTAATTTCACTATGTTTTTGATAGGTTTTTCTGGAAGTTTGAGTCTGAAGTACAAACTACTAAATCCCAGAGGTATGACTCCGGGATTAACCTTAACTCTAATCATGGTACCTGTCATTAATAAAATATCATTTAAGATAAAGAGGCTGTTTTCCTACCTGCAGCCATCAGTTCCCCACTTGCATATATTCTTTTTTTGAAATCATCTAGTAGCTTTTCAGACCATGAAAAGTAATACTATTTTACGTGCACATTCATTTTTGCAAGTACTGAGGAAGAGTACTGACAGCAGGACTACTAATTTCATAACCCCTTAAGCAGGAATATGTGTCGTCTGTACAAGTTGATGGGAGCACTTTGGTGAAGGTACCCATTGTAATTTAGGCTGCAGGATGGGTTGGGAGGGATGTGTCAGCCTAGCGCCACTTATTAATTTCAAAAATGGATACAACTTAATAGGTCCTTGTGGAGCTCTGTAATTTCAGTGACCACAGCAACATCAGGCTTGGACAAGAGAGCCAGAACCCACTGAAACCAATGAAGAGACTCTAGTGAGTGCCGGATCTAATCCAAGGAGCATATTTCTATACAAATTAGCCAAGGCTAGGTGATGAGAGTTTTGTGGACCTGTGGAGCCAAAAGGACTCTTTGCCCATGCCTACCTATGCAGATCCAATTGCAAAACAGTACTTTTTGTTGGTTTCGATGTATAAACTGCCAAATGGCATTAGCCGGTCCAAATCCTCTACCTACTCTTTTCCACTACTTCTCTTTCTGTAAAAGGAAATTGTTTAAATGAGAGCAAATGTTGACTGAATGTAATTTGTATTGCAGTGTATTTTTAAGCATTCTTTCCTGAAAAGCTTTTGAGCAATATTTTGCTTTTCTCTCTCATACACAGAGATATAATTTAATTATTTTGTGAAGTTTTGCTAAACACTATTGTTAAACGTGACTTTTAGTATCCACATGGAAGGGGAAACTGCTAGGAGAAAAGTTAACCTGTGAGTGATTCAAGTACTTTGATTTCTTTGCTTGGACTGGTATCTGATTTGATTTTCTCCTGCTATTTGTTTCCTAGTGGAATGGAGTTGTTCAGAAGACTTTTCTCCTTTGGTTGGTGAAATAATTATGGATAATCTTCAGTCTTTGAGGTGCACCATCACGGGTCTCAGAACAGTAAGTGCCAAATGACTGATGTAGATCTTGATGTCCCCTGCCGCCCCAGTGACAAAGACACTGATAATTTGCATCCATGCCTGTTGGCAATAACTGTAGAGTGCCTTTCTTCTACCAACAAGTTCCAGTCATGAAGCATAATATGTCTGGTATCCATAATCCAAAAGTCACAAAGGAATAGACAGGCAGCATGAATTGTTTTATAAGTTGTCCTGCTTAGGGGAGATCAGAAAAGACTGGAGTGAAAGCTGCTGTTTTCTGGATCACAGGATAGTCTTAGTGCAGATCAAAGGCTCATGAAAGATCTCATCCTGACTCTGAAGACCAATAGCTAAAATAACAGTTCGTTCTCTTCTACTTCTTCTAGGAACACACACACCAACACGTTGATGGCAATCATTTTCATTTTTGTTATTTATTCTTGTATAAATGTTTTCCACTGATAAGAACTGGTTCAGCAATGCAGAAAATTGATGAATATTCATATGGATTTTTAAGCAGAATAATTTTGACCATGTGTCTGAAAGTCTTTTTCCTACAGACTGTTCAGGACCATTTGTGCAAGCAAATTTTGATTCACAAAATACTTGATGAAAATAAAGCTTGCTCAAAATACAACTATTTCCACTGGAAACATCATCAGAAGGGCCCAATTCAGCATCCACTGAGCTGGAGCCTTTCCACTGAATTCACTGCACACTGAATCAGGCCTACGAAGTTATAGTAGGGGGAGGTATGCATGTGACCCTTGGCCAGTGCCCCAAAACATGGACTCTCAGAATGAGACAATTAACTTTAAAGAGTAAGCAATGGGCACAATATAAAACTCTCTACATAGAATAGAAAAAAATATTGGTTTTTTCTAGCCTTTTATCTGAAGAAATCTTTGATTTGAAGCACACTGTCTTCCAGAGAGCTGAGCCACAATATGCGTTTACTCTGTTTCTCATTTTCTAACAATAAAACAGAGTAACTGTTCTTAAGTTAAAATCAAGCAAGCTTGCACAGTCACTTCCATAGGCACATGTAAGAACAGTGCTTATAGTGTGTTTGTCCATACTCTCCAAAGTATATAACATATTTAAATTAAAAGTTAGTCTTTCAGAAGTGCTAGATTTATGCATCAAAATCAGTGATAAAGGTCTGACTGATTTCAGTGGCAGCCAAATGAAGCTTCTTCCATTGCTGTGCTGGTAGAGAGATTCTGTTAAATACATCAGGAAAAAGAGGAGTCCCTATTCCTGAAGTCTGATTGTAAGAGTTCCCAAGTTCCCAGGGTTCGGCTTTGATAGAAGAGATTGCGGTTTGTCAGTTGGAATTGGTGTGTTCTGTTAAGCCTCAGCAAATCACCTGTCCTGAAATCTTTGTGCTATGTTTCAATCTGTCATGGTGCATCAGTTGATGCCACTGAAAGCTATTTAAGTTTTCCAAAGAAAACATCTTTGGGAGGGACTGCTTTCCGGTTATTACAGCCAAGATTTCGAGTCAAGTGACAGTTTTGACTCCAGTTGTTTCCATTTGCAGGGCCAGAGGTATTATGTCCATGTTTCATCATACAACATGAGAGGATGGGGACCTCCACGCAAATCTACTCCTGAATATGCTTCTCCTTCAAGTAAGTTGAGTTTGTCCACCCTCCTAGTTTGATTAGTGATGTTGCTTTGTATGAATTTCTCCCTCTTCAAAGAACAGAAAAAGACAAATATTCTGGAGTTCGTGATTTAATTGCCTCGTCATCTGGGAAATAAATAAATAAATAAATAAAACTCAACTCCTTCCACCCCCAAAAATAAGCAAAGTAATCATGTATGTATATTTATTTGCCTTATCTTTTATTATTTTCCAGTCCTTTGACAGAACATTGTCATCTAGTCACTAACACTTAAGAAAAATGAGGAATATTTTGACCTTCATTTCTCTTAATAGAGTTCTGCTATATGGAACCTCATTTGTCAGTACATGAATGGATTAAAACCGGAATCTGCACTGCTAGAACCAAAACACTTATATGTATCATATGTAGTTTTGTATTCTGCTTTGTAGCATTATAGATCCCATTCACTGGATCATTCTTAGAGCATTCTGTATGTAAAATACTCTAGTGTGGACACTCACGTTGATAGGATCTAGTCCGTAAGCACTAAAATGTTCCAGCCATGTCCAAAAGCATTTCTTCCTTTTCAAACCTATGACAGGTTTTCTCAGACTCCATTAGGATTACGATTTTTCATTTGTAATTTTTAATCTGTTGTAATCACATTGTATTGTTAGGTGCTTTTCCAGACTTAGTGTTCACTGCCAAACTGGCTCAGCATATTGCAGTTTCCCTTCTATTGATTAACGCAGTAAAGTGAGACTTTTCATTTTATTGCATTAGCACTTGTTTTTATTAGGCTAATGTAAGAATTTAATAACCTTGCATGCTAATGTGAGAAAATAAAGCAAGCTGTACCTACTCTCAGTCATAATGGAGAGGGTTGGATAAATGAGGCTCTTGCGGTACCACTGTCCCATTTTGCTTCAATTTTACTCTTTTTTACCCCAGAATAAAACCAGAACTAGGCTAAAGAAATATTCTGTTTGAGAACAAAAATGTGCTACGATCGTGGGACAAAATTCTACTCTTGGCTACGTGGATAACTCACTACTATGGAGTTGTTTTAAATAACTTAGTGACATGCAATTACCTTACTATAGCCAGGTATAACTATGCAGGATTTGGCCCCACAAACCAAAAATTTACATCAGCTGAGAAACAGACTCTTTTACAGTAACTGCTAGTTATTCAGCTAAATATCTTCCTGGCAAGATAGGTGGCATTTAAGACTGTAGCTTTTTACGATATGAACTTTTGCTTCGAACATATTGCATTGTCTTCCCTGTCTATTTCTTGTCCACTGTTATTAACCTTCTGAAATCTGACAATATGTGCCAGTTCCAAAGCTTTGGGATGTAAGAGAAGTTTTCCTGCAGATTTCAGTGGG
Source organism: Fulmarus glacialis (assembly GCF_000690835.1). NCBI lineage: Eukaryota > Metazoa > Chordata > Aves > Procellariiformes > Procellariidae > Fulmarus > Fulmarus glacialis. Next base: position 41,543 of record NW_009223446.1, on the reverse strand, counting down.
TCAACACAAAAACTATGCAAAGAATTAAGTTCATTTCCCATGTTTAGTGTCTCAGGGATTCTGGACTTTAGAGTAGCAGAAAGTCCTAGACTTGCTGCCATTAGGGCTATGTTGTCATGTGCAGCTGCTCAGAACTCAGTGAAGTCCCTGCTTCCAGCAGGGAGAGCGGTACCATCCATGAAGTGCCTGGGACAATCATTGTGGGGGTGTTTCTCTGAAAGGCAGCCAAGGTAACGATAGGAGTCTTTTGGATTTCCCTGTAGGAGAGCAGGAGCACCACTTGATATATATGGGATTTTTTGTGAGTTTATGGCAAAGAGAAGTGTTCCTTCATGGCTATATATGTATGTTTTCTTTGTTGATGAACACAGAAGCATTAGGCAGACTCAGCTCACTGTATATAGATAGCTGGCAAGAATGTGGTACTTTCATTAAGTATCCTTAGTGATGCATGCTTAAGCTTTATAGCAAGTGAGACCATCACAGCCTAAACGTAAATTCTTCCATTAAGTAATACTAACATCAGAATTTTAGCTTGAGAGACAAGATGCTATTTACCACAGCAGTTACTGGGGGCAGAACTTCTTTATCCACATGACTGCCTTCACCACTGGTTTTGAAAACTAGCAGATTTGTGCTTGGCAAGAAGGCAGCAACCTGAAATTACACCAGTGTTGCATAACAAAATATGGCCCTAAGCTAAAAATTAAATGTGAATACATTAATACTCTACAAAGCTGCCTGTAACGGCAGACAGAAGAATATGCAAAGGAAATGAAAGCTTCAGGGCTTAATCCTGATCCATTCCAATCCCAGAGTATCAAAGGTTAGTGACATCCTTGGAGATGCATCCATGTAGCATGACAGTGAATGCTTGCCACTGTCCTCCTGTTTCCCCCACATACACACGAGCAGCCTGGAAAGTGGTGGCCAATGTTGTGCAGCTGGTCTGTGAAATCTTAGTAGATAGTAACATTCCTAGGCTTATTCATTAGCATGTAAGTGATGGACAATGAGGGAAGCTGGTCTGATTTCCGTGTCATTTTTAAGGTAGTCAGCAATCTGGAGGCTCAAAAAGTTTGGAAACCACTGGGATAGAGAAATCATGAGGTTGTTCGAAACTCTACCAGTTTGATGACACCAAAGCACTTTGAGATTGGTGAGTTTCAGTTGGTTCCTCTTGGCTGCTCACAGTAGATCTAAGAACTGACGTCCCCACCCAGAGCTATAAATGCAGCTGGCACTTGATCTCTGCAATAGCATACAACATGCAGCATAGCCACTCTGCAGCTGTTACAACTGCCCACAGGCTATCAGGATAGCAAATGTCTCTTTCCACCCTTTCATGGGGCTTACTCTAGCTGCTATACTAAATGGCAGCAAATACATATTTATATCCCTGGCATAGTGAGCCTATTGGAAGGAATGCTTGACTCCAAACTTGCACTGGAAACTAGATCTGTATATTTAGTGAGTGAGCAAACTGTTTGTTGGTGGCTGTGAATATATACATGGCCAGCAAGATGGAAGCATGTCTCCCTTGCAGACAGATCTCTTAATACCTTGATCGACCATTACTTTGAGTCAGGAAACTGGTGCAATACTTTTTTCTCATTATAATGAAAGTATGAAAATAGTCAAGTCTGGAATTAAAAAGCTCCTCTCTGATACACAGAATTTTATCCCCCTATTTGTGATGAGATTGCCTGTTTTTTAAAATCAACACTGAGATTGTAGCTAGCAGCAAATGAGTGAAAACAAAGTCTTTTGTAGGTTGAAGGTATGTGGGACAGAAACCGCAGCTTCTTGCCTCACGAGTGCAGTGCTGAGCAGACCGTAGACTCTAGGGCAGGAATTGTCAGCGTTTGCTCAGGCCTCTGCTGGGAGCAGATTTTCAGAAGTGATTTTACTCAGAGCATGTTTCTCTGGCTACGGAGCTAGCTCCGGATGTAGGAAGATGTTCATTCTCTGCTTTGCAATTGGTTTCCTATATAACTGTAGAAGAGTCATTTAGCCTCCTGGTGTCTCAACAAAACGCAGAAGGAGCAGTAGTGTGATCTTCGTGAGGTACGGAGAGTGTCAGTATGGTACAGCAGCTGAGAGCAGCTCTGACAGTGCAGCAACAGAGGCCATTTATGTACTGAAGAGAAATAGCCATTGTCTAGTCAGTCACTACAGGAGCTTCTAGGAGCTGATTGTGAGCTCTTTGTTAATAATCATTATGATTAATTACCTAATTGGCACAAGACAAAGGAAACTTACTGTACAAGTAACAACAGAAGACTTAAAAACAACTGCCATTTTTTCCTGTGTGCCCAGATGTAAAACTCGTCTAAAGCCAAGAAGTACCAGAGGCAAGAAAATATTTTAAAACCCTCTCCGGCTCCTTTGTGTTTCATTTCTGTTTATTTCCTTTGTTCAATAGACTGGAAAGACTGCAGTGGAAGAGAACCTCGGCACAGGGGACACACTGAGGCCCTGGAACGTCTCCTTCAGCAGGTTCGAGCAACTCATCAGCATTATAATTGCAGAGGTAAGGATAAATATCTATGTGGTAGGGCACCAGCTGAAGCCTCTGTGGCGCCTGTAATTTTAGCAGTTTTCTAACTAGGTCATACCTTCTCATTCATCAGGAAAAGAAAGATATTAATATTGGCCCATCTGGAATCACTTTAGCGCACTATCTTGCTCTTAACCCTTGAAATTAGTTGGATGAAAACATCTGAAGGCTAGAATGCACACAACCACAGACACACCCTTTGTACTCTCTGTACCCTACACACCTATTGATTTGTTTTTTCCTACAAATCAGTTTCACGCAGGATTCCACTAAAACGTTTCAAGGATCTCTCTCTTTTATTTTTTCATATAAAGAAATACTTCGGAGAGTTAACAACTGTTTTGGATCAAAAGAGGGGACTTGGCTGCCTCCAAATGGAAGACACTAAATACTCTAGTGGATGTGATGCCAATCTATAATGAAAAATACTTGCACAATGCAGTGGGAAGATAAGATTGCTACATTTTCAAATAGAATGGATCAAAACTAGGAGTTCGAATCTCAGCCAGCTCTTTGCTCGTCATTCATGAGAAACAGCCTGTGCCTTTAATAGCTCAAGAGCCAAGGCAACAGCTTGGCATTCTTTTTAAAGCATATATAAAAACTCCTGTTCTATACGGGTTGTTGAAAAGTACTATTTATTTTCTTAAAATAAACTTCTAACTGGAATAATGCTTCATTGCAAAGGAACTTATTTTAAACTGAAAAGTTGAACTACCATGAAGTTTTCATTTTTCTTACCTAGTATGACTGTTATGTCAAGCTGCATCAATTGATTTAAAATCATAGAAATACTTAGGGCTAAAATCATCTGGCTGAAATGGAAAGATGCGGCCTTTGTTCTTTACGTGCAAATATGTCACTATCATGATGATCCACAGTCTGCCACAACCCACTGTAACCATAGCAACTTAAACTATTCAGCTATGTTGCTTGGAAAGGGAAAGGAGATATTGCAAGAAAATGTTGTTTCTCTAATTAAAATTCATACAAGCATTATCACTTGCAGGTGGTCTTGGTACTCAAAATACAGATGATGTATTCTATCTCTTACATAGCTTTTTCATGCTATTAAAGAAGTCTTTTTTCCATGGTACAGTTCTTCCTTTCTGAAGTTAGTGGATATCTTGGGTCTTTCAGGCCACCTTCCTAGTCAACAGGGAATAAGTGATGGAATATCTGAGAATATTCTTAGCAGAAATTGTTTTACTGACATACCAGTCCAGAACAGAAGCAGTTTTAAACAACATGCAGAAAATCCCTCCCTTTGAGAATCTGACACCCATGCCTGGTTCTTATAAAATTCCACTGTTCCAGAAATTAACCCCAGTCGCAAAGCAAAGCACAGACAACTCTGTGTTGATTTCCTAATTCCTCTTCCTTAAATAATAAATAACAATACAGAAAATCTGTTTATCTCAGAACATTTTCTTGCATGTCTGAAAGAGGATCTGGGAGCTTACATGTGGCAGTACTACACTGTGGAGTCAGCTTGAGCAACACCCTTGCCTCCAACCAAATAAAAATATCATAATTGCTTGTAATGCTAGCATTACACAGTAGTAGTTTTTGGATAAATCAGGATTGTAACATAATAGGACAGCCTTTGGAACTTGCCTTAAATATATGACTGATGTCAATCCCTTGTATTTCAGTAATTTAGTAAAGAATCAAGACAAAGAGTTTGCAGAAAAAAGTAAGAATTACTACATGACTTTGACTCTGAAATTTGATTCTGGTATTTATCTTTGACTCTGAAATTTTATTCTGGTATTTATCAACCTCAGTGAAATCTGAGGAGTTTGATCAAGGATCTGAGATAAGCTACTGTATATGACTGAAAAGCTCAAATAATGGCTTTCACTTCATATAATACAAAGGCCTGAGCTAGATCCTTAATTAATGTAAATTAGCATGATTCGACTGACATGGATCGAAGTCAGCATGGATATGCTGTTATACATAAGCTGAGGATCTGCCCACCCATTTATCCATTCTTTACCATGCTTCTCTTTACCACACTCTTCTTTGATTATACATTAATATTGTAACCTCTGTCTTCCTCATTTGTTTTAGAGATGTCAGTAAATAGCTGGACATTGTTTGTAGAGTATCCTTGAATCTGCTTACAACGACTGATTTGCTGTGGTTTATAAATGAGAGCAGAATCAAGCTCTGCATGAATTAAAGCTAGGTGAAGACAGAGACAGGACTCAAACCTGGGGTCTTGGCACCTTGGCATTTCACTAAATGATTCCTCTGAGGGATATCACACTCACGATGCTCAGGCTGGCTGAAGGAGAGTGGAGGAGGAGTGCAAGTGAGGTGGAAAAAACTGAGAGGGTGATCGATCTAAAAGGTCTGAGATTACTTGGATAACATAGGTAAAAGCCTCAGAATAGAGAGGAGCTAGAAGAGCAAGGCAGCGTGCTATTGCTCCAGTGTGATCTGGGAGGGTTAAATTGCCCAGATTCCAGGCAGATTTCCTGCCCAAGTCTGTTCATTCAGGCTTTGCACTGCAGCCTGCCTTTTGCCCTATGCTTCGCGTTTCAGGGGCTGAAGAAAACAATCTTACAAAAATACCAGGAAGAATACATTGGAATGTACAGTGAGTTTAAGAGCTTTTGGAATTAGATCAGCTGTTGCTTTTGAACCTGCTCTGTGATATGATGAAATCTCCTAGGGAATTACTTAGGAAGCTTTGCTTTCATATGTTTAATCTTCTGGAAAACCCTGATGATTACAAACAAGAGTCATCCATTTGTCTTCATAATACCATGCTACAGACTATCATAACTAAGTTACTACAATTGTATGTCCTGGCAACACTTCAAATGTATTTTTTAAGTATTTTTTTCTTGTAGATCATTCTTTCTAAACAATTCTGAGTGGCTTACGTAATTGTGTGATGCTTCATTAAGAAAGGAACCCAACTCCAGTAAAATGCTTACCAGATATTTTCTTTCTGAAATTTGGTTGAAATGTATTTTACTGGACAAATCAGAGGTGAAAAAAAAATGTTCTAATTGTAATTTGATTCACAAGCAGAGCACATAGTTTTATTGCATTTAACAAAGAGAAGGATCTCTGATTCCAAGGGTGTTTAAAATGTTTAGATTATAATTATTTGTGAGAATATACAAAGGCAGGCTTCAGAGCCAAGCCATAGACTGAGAAGTTCAGGTAGGGAATTTAAGAAGTTACAATTTCAGCTGTTGAGCCTGACTTTGTAATCCAAAATTTACCACCCAGTAATACAACTGTCATGCCAATAGCTTCTTCATGAGATACAGAATTTTGTTTTGAAAGACATCCCACCTTGAGGTAAGGTAATACAGAATCTATCGTGGTCTCAAGCTATTGAGGTGTCTGGCCACTACTGATGCCTTTAACTTCTGTGTGGAATTATGTCTCCATGCACATTACCCCAGTGTCAGTTGTCTGCACTGCTAAAAATGTGTAGCTTTAAACTGAGTTTGAATTTGTCTGGACGTTTCCAGCTATTTGATGTATTTTCATAAGGTTACACAGTTAGTGAAAACTCTAAACCTCCTTTTATGCCCTCCACTAGGATTTCAGTGGGATCTAACTCATCTTGTGCTAATTTGCTTCCTTGTTCAGGGTCACCCTAAATGATACTTAACTGTTCCACAGGCTGTCTGATTGTGGGGCTAAGATCTCAGATAATTTTGCACTGAGGTAATTCCATTTACTTCACATCTGCCCCACTTGAGGAGAGGCACCCGCTTGTCTAGTGATAGGACAAAGAATTCCAGATGATCTTCCTCCTCAGAGAAATGGCACAGCATAACAGACATTCCTCTAGAGCAGAGACCCCAGATGCGTACTAGCAGCCTGAGTATGCAACTTTGTTATTTTTCCACAACCGACTTATGTCGCTTTTAAGTATCATCTGTTGTATTTAAGTGAACTGCAAAGAAACATTTATATATCCTACCTGAGAAGAGAAAAACTGCTAATGTTGCAAATATACCTTTGTAGTTAATTGCCTACTTCAATCCAGGTTTGAATGCTTCTGATCTAAATCTAATCACTGGAAATTCTCTTATCTCAGCCACTATTTGTTTGCTCCTGAGCTTGTGTTAAAAGAGCTCACAACTCTATTGCTGTATCATTTATTATAAACTTATTTTGTTGTTACTGGTGCTTTTCTATACAGGTTACTCTATGTTATTTATTAGTTAATTAAATAACAGACGAAGTTCCATTTCCTGTAGATCCAAATTATCCTCTAATCTTAGCTCCGTGTTTTTTGGCTTCTAGACATACTATACTGTAAAACAAAAGCAAATAGCAACGTAGGAGAGTTTACAGTCTCCATCTAGTTTTACATTATTTCTTTTGCTGTTGGCTTCTGCAAAGCTGTGGACTAAACCCAAACCACTGAATAGCCCAATAACATATATTTCACTTGTAATGTGCCCTCTTATTTTAATGCTGCAGTCTCTGGGTGTTTTATACAGAATTATGTTGCTTTGCCTTCAGCAATTTCCTCCTCCATTCCCTCCAACCTTAATATATAAGAAAATAAAAATTGCATAATTAGAATGAAATTTATATTCCTAAATTGGTCTTAACCTTGGAAAAAGGAAACATTAAGACAGGAGTTTTCATGTAGCATTTGGTTTACATTACTGTGATATACTGAAAAAAGTTCACAGTAGAATAAAAATTGTCTGAGGAGATATGGATAGAAAAACAAATGAATTTTTTTAAAAGGAAAAGAAAACAAAGATCAGTTGCAGTTATGGATTTGGATGAGTCTGTGAAAACCAAACTGAACAGCGCATTGGAGAATATGCCATGGAGAACAAGTTTGCACTGGAAAGACAATGGATTTGATAATCTAATAAGTCTCATACATCTGAATTGTATGATTTTACCCCCAATAGAACCTTGTTCTCTTTGTAATTGCTGTTCAGCAGAGTGGTAATTATTGCTAACAATGTGTCGTCTTTCTGTGGTTTTCAATGTGCAAATTATGGTCCAAATTTATTCATCATTTAAAAACATGTTGAGCACTTCCACAGATGGGGTTTTGACAAGAGCAAATTTAGGTGCTCTTTAAATGTTCAAACTTAGAACTCACTAGGGAGACACAGATAGACACCTCCTATTTTGCATATGTTACTCTGAAAACACCTAAGCAGACTGATTAGCAGCATTCAGCAAATAGTTCTTCATAAGTCATATTTTTCCCCCACTGGAGAAGGGTGTCCCTCAAAAATGTTTCACACTTCAGCCTCGATGGGTATCTATGCTTCATCCAAATAAAGAGTCACATCCTGGAAAACTGAGATGTAGTTTCACAGTTACATTTTTCTTTTTGTCTTTCTTTTCACATCACAGTAAATATCTGAAGAATTAATCCTTTTTTTAACTTAAATGTTTCTGCTGTTTCTCTTACAACAGTATTAAACAGGAGGGACATCGCAAAAGACAATGCAAAAAAAACTCGAACAGTTTTGAATGCCTGTTCCTTTTAAATGCCATATGTGGACAACAACAACTGACAATACATTGTACATTATACAATCCTGCGTGTTCCTGACTGCCATCTATTGGCATACCCTCTAAAATCTGCTTACAGGTATACAGGTACAGCAGTTTCACAGAGCTTGTGAGGTTCGGTTCCCACTGGAAGATTTTTCTTTGGCTTACAGGGAAACTCAGGCCATGCATGAAAGAAGAAAAGACATTAAGTCAAATTCATGAAAGTTAAAAATAATACAATGTATAAAAATTTAACCACATTTTTTAGAGTATTGGGCAAATATTTGAATTTATACAATTCTTCTATTGAGAGAGCTGGTCCAGAGATCCTTGCAGGCACACAGCAGGTCTCAGCTTTGACATGAAGTGAACAAATGAGTTAAACACCTCTTCCTTGGATTCCAGATTACTAGGGAGCAAATCTAACTGTGAAAGCTCTGAAGCAATACAGGTGAGTGGAAATTGTTGTGATGGGGGGAAAAAAAATCCAAACAAAAGCACATACATTTAATGTGATACAGAGAAAGATGAGGGTCAATCTACTTGTTTCCTTAAAGCTTTTACTTAGATTAGACCGGTGATGCTGTGATGTTAATGATTGCTGGGGCACCAATTATTCAGTTCTTAGAAGCTTAAGGTATATACGGACAGAAACTGAGGAATTACAACACCCTAAAATGTTGACTGATGGTTCGATTCTCTTCTTGGGTTTTTGAGACCACTTGTAAAATTCATATCCATTCTGAACATTAAAAGTACTAGTGGTACTGGTTCAAGCTATACTTTGCCTAGGAGCAAGACTTTTTTACCAAGTCTGAGTTTGCTGCAAGTAAGAAAATTGTTTGCTGTCGCATATCGCTAAGATAATGAAAATATAAGCTAAAGGTTTGAGCATGTTTCTAAATGTTGTCTTTTGAAAGGAATATAGTGGGCACTGACTGAAATTTAGTATAGTGATTCAAGAGACAAAGGTTCTTTATGAGATACTAACTGAAATTTAAGTGCTGGGTTTGGTTTGCTTTTTATTTTCCATTTTAGAAAGTTCTAAATTACAGAATGCTGGTCGCAAGCAATCAGTTTCCAGGAGCCTGAAGCACCTTTTCCATTCATCAAACAAGTTTGTGAAGACTCTGAAACGGTTTGTCATTCATTTTATCTCCCAAACATTCTGAGTTTTACCTACCAGTTGTTGCTCTTACGTAATAGTGAAAAACACCTTAGAAATATATGTGAAGATTCCACTACCAATAAAACAGCAATCAATCAGAATGAACCTGATGATAAAATCACATACATGTAAGACTGGTACAGCTGATAGGAAAATAATGCTCCAGTTCCTACTGAAATCAATAGAATCTTTTCATTGTTACTGTTGGAACTGGATTTGAATTGTAACAGAGTGAAATATTCTGTGCAAACACAAAGTGCATATTTACTGAGGTATTTTGGAAGTACTGCCTCTGTTGCTGCTCAATAATGAAACTATGGTATTTATTTCATTCATAATATAAAATGCAGGGCTCAGATAACATGTTTTAATAGTCCATTGGCAACAAGCAACACATCTAGAATCCTCTAACATCTTTAGCTAGGTTTGCAACCCAGCCTTGATAATTTGTTTTAGCAAATGGAAGTTGCTTATGCTGGATTATTTCTTCTTTCATTGCCAGCAGTGTTCAGTTTGCTTTTTCTTCCTTGTATTTTGATAAGAGTTTGATTCTTTCAGAAGAGCTCTCCAGAGCCTTTAAATTCCCTAAGGCAACTACTTAACGTATGTAACTAATTGCAAGGGTAAATATTGAAAGGAATGATCTCTATAAACAGTTTTGCAGATATGCTGGCCAAATTACACTCAATTACACTAATGTAAATCCATAATAACCTGCCTGATTTCAATTGAGTTACTTCAGATTTACTCTGAAGTAAACGAGGGCAGAACTAAGCCCATTAATGATAAAAAGTTTTGGTAAAATTTCTGATTTCTAAGGGGCATAAAGCCTCCATTGTGTACTGTTTACTCTGGCAAAATTCTTACTAACGCTGATGTCAGTGGCCTGCACAAATTCATAATTTCTTAGGTTCCTGTAGTCTCACATCATCTAAAGTGATAAGCTTCCCAAATATTTTTCAGAATTCACTGGCTTAAGTTGCATGATCTATGTAACATAGAAGTTAAGACCAGATGATTCAATTTGTCTCCTCAGAACTTAACATTTATGATTCTTTGACTAATATTTGGCGTGGATGTGAATAGACGTGAAAGATGTTTGACAATGTTTCCTTCTTTCTTTAGGGGACTCTACTTATCTGTTATATTTTTTTACAAAGACAATTTATTAGTAACCAATGAAGATCAAATCCCAGTTGTGGAAATCGATGACTCTCACAGTAGTTCAGTTATGCAGGATTTCCTGTGGTTCACAAAGGTAACGGGAGCCTAATTTCATACATTGCTTCTACAAATTTGTTGCTAGCAGTGCATAGGCCTTAGCTCATCATTCTGAATATATGAAATGGTGTCTTTAAAAAGCTAAATGATGAAGTGCTTTACCTTTCACTCATGTTAAAATGCAATTTTCACAAACCATTTATATGGGTTAAATTCTGACTGGGTTGCTGACAGTGGCACAATTAGCTCTTTTTAATGTATGATCCTACATAAATGATTGCTACTTGAGTACATAAAGGTTTTATGAACACTTAGAGGAAGGGTCTAAAGAATTAACTAGAAGTTTTAAAGTTGGTATTATGGTTATGCCATCATTCAAGATATCTTCATGCTATTTTTTATACCCCAAAGAAGAGTAAATTAATTTTACACAATAGTCCAAAAAGCAATTGAAATGGGTGCATGATGTTTACAGAACAATTTCTGTGTCTGATTCAATATCTGTTTCATATTTATCTAGGCAACTTATTGCCATCCGCAGAAACTCAAAATGAGCAATGTCTACTGATTTTTCCAAGTCCAAAATGCTTTTAGTTTCATTTCTGCTTTTGTAAATGCTGAGAACAAAAACTGATTGAACTGGATATATTTTTGCAGTTGTCTTGCATGTGGGATGATATCAGATGGCTAAGGCAAAATACATCTATATCTGTGTCCTCATCAACAGCACTTCAAGCCAGGCAAAAGATGCTTTCAGCAGCAGCACAGCTACAGGTTGGTTGCATTGCATATTTCTAGCTATTAACTTAGTGACTTTCTGATCTCTAAGGGATAGTACTGCCAGCTATCCTATGGTTCACCACTCCCCACTGGCCTGTTCTGTGGAGCAGCGTTATCATCTACAATGAAATGAGCTACTGAGCCTCTCTTGCCAGCTGGAAGGAAGGAGTTACATTAAAAATAAAGAGTAGGAAAAAGAAAGGAAAGAAACAATAGTGGGAGATGAAGAAACAAACAGATACAAATCAGTAAATAATGACCACAAATAAGCCTGTGGGTTTGCAGATTGGGAATTCAAGAGTTATAATCCTAATATTTGCTGCTCAAAAGCCTCTTAGAAGGCCTATTCATTATTAATTATTAATATATTAATGAAGCATTTAAAGTCTCGGTAAGATTTAGCACTCCCTTGTGCTATCTGGGAACATGCAGCAGTAGGTAGCTTCTGTCCCCAACAGCAAGGACAAGTAGACTGCTGAAGTTGCCAGAATAGTACTCTTGATTCACCCCGGCTTACAAACTGCTCAAGTACAGCTTCTAGGGCAGAACTACACTGTTTGACAAATAGGATGGCTATGCTGTTGCAGATTGTCAGCAGGGAAATAAAAATGAATCTTTCTTTAAGTTCTTAATTGAGCTGCCAAAATTTTTAAGGTGAAATGTACCTTTGTGCAGAGAACCAGTCAGAGACCTATTTAGACCCTTAAAAACAGAGACTGAGAGAGATTAAGCAGTGCATAGATCTTGTGCTGACCCCTCAGCACAGTGGTAGGGACAGCAGCACTACATGCACTATTCATATCATGTTGTTAAGGCATAGCAGTGACTCTCAGGATGGTTCCGTTCCAACCTGCGCTACAGATACAACCTAAGTGCTACTGAACAGGCCACTTAATTCTTCTGTGTCTCAGTCCACTATTTGTTATGCAAATAGTAATTACACTTTCTCCAGCAGAACATTTTGACATTTATTGTAAAGCTTTTGAAGAATGGGTTTCACGATAACATGAAATCTCTAGCTGGAAGGCAGACACTTACATAAAATATTTACTTTCGAGGGAAAATACATTTTCAAAAAGATGTGTGCATGATTCTTACAGAAAAAGTATATCCAGGCCTCACTTTCTCCTACCTTTTGTTTGAATGAAGTCACCAAAGCTTCCCAGAGAAATCTATGGTAAGTCATGGAATTAATGAAGATCTTCATATTGCTTGGCTCATGTATTAGCCACACAGCCATCCCTCTTGTTATTGCCAGTCAATGGAATAAGCTAGGTTTTATAGCAGCTATGAGAGCCAGATACTTTGTGGCCATTATTAAGAATATCCATGTGGGGTTTCTTTTACATCTTTTGGCAAAGCACGCTGTAAAGGAGAGTAGCCTTCCTGGGCAACCACCTGTCTTGACTGATTTCCCCAAAGTATCCCGAAATATATGGAATGCCAGTCTGCTGTACCTTTATTGGAGGACCACCTGTGTTAAGCAGCAGCTGCTTGTCAGTCCTTTGAGCTGCCACTAGAGAAAGTTTTAACTATATCTGCTGAATGTTCCCTCTGGTGTGGTTAGCTCAGCTGACGTAACACGTATTCCTTTGATTAGCTCAGTTTCATTCCCTCTGTGCAGATTGCCTTTAACAGAGCATTGCTAGTATGCATGGACTGCACTTCAAGATAACCAAGGTTCCTACTTCGTTGTGTTATTATTTGCTACCAGATATGTTAAGAGCAGAGCTTGAAGCACAGAGATAGAGCAAATGTGTCCATGTGGTATATTGCTCTGTTGAATTTCTGGCAAATTTATTGTCCTTAACGTTTGTTCTGTTAGCGTGGTCCCCTGATGAACACAGGGATTGTCACCGATCTGCCAGCCTCTAACGGTGTGTGGCCTAGTGGGATCCACCAATGGAAGGATCTCCATAAAGTTTATACGGTTGAATACATTTTATTGAGGCAGTTAATAGACTGACTCCGCAGGAATTTAGGACAGAATGGAAAAGACCAGTGACAGCACAGCTGCTAAAGGACTAGATCAGTAGATTCGAGACAACAGGGACTGTAATTTTGCCTGTTGTTACCACCAGACAACTAAAGCAAACAAAACACAAGTGATGGGGTGCCAAGCTAAGCAGACACAAAACTTTTTTAGTATATGAATTAGTCACATATTCATACTAGTAGGTACCCCCATTCTCTGTGCTGGAATGTCATTCAGAATATACAGTCAGATGTTTGTTTTCATCTAGGCACATTCATATGTTGCAGTGATTATGACGACAACTAGATGGCTAACATCTACCTGCAGTGATTTGTCCCACCTGTGGGCACATGGATTAATATAAAATGTGTACTCAAAACACCCCGTGTTAATCAGTTATGGAGGCTAACCTCAAAAGGCAGAACAGTTAAAAAAAGAAGAGGGGAGGTGCTATATAGACATCAACAGTATGCCCTGGAGAGGGACGCATAAAGCTAAAATAGCTAAGCTATGCCACATAAAAGGCAGTCACTGTGCTGACTACATAGAGTTTATAAACAATTTAATAATACAGTTTATAAGTAAATATTGCCTGCTAAGTACAGATAAATAAATTCAGGATAATGTCATTAAGTTAATGTACAGCACTTCCCTAAACATACAATGTGCTACATTGTGAATTCAAGTTTTCATTTCAAACTACCCCCATCCCTATCCAGCTTACTGTAGATCTCTTGAAAAGTCGCAAAGTAATGAGCATATTTTAAATGTTAGGCATTTTTCTTTAAGACATCTGGGAATCTCTTCAGTGGCTGGTCACTGGATTGAGTGTGTTTGCACCTATAAGCAGATGCCTTACTGTGTGAGGAAAGGGATTTTGACCAAAATATGTATTTTATGTGGAGTCTTTTAAAATTACTTTTCTTTAATCCTCACATATTTTCCTGGAGAGCTTTGCCCTGGTAGTTTGTTAGTTTCTGATGGTTTTGTCTAGCACATTCTTGGTATCTGAAGTAAAAGGAAAAGGGTCCGTGTCTCTTCAAATTCCTCTGTGTTCCTTCACAAACACACCCCACAGTTTAGCTCCAGAATTATTTACATTCAACATGCTTTTGTTGCTGAAAATAATCTGAATAATTTTAAAACAGAGAACAGAAATGGAGATTATAGTTAATGACCCTATCAGAAAACATTTGAAGTGTCCAATATGAATGATTTGGGGATAGACAAAGAATTTTGTATCATCTCTGACATTTGGTTATAGGGAGGTTAAGATAAGCACCTAGCTCTTCAGTAAGTTCAAGTCAGAGGGCTTCATTGATACCAAAGGAATCACCACTAGACCAACACTGAGTGCTTTTGAAAATTGCATCCTTTATCTTTACATGACTGGGCAAAAATAGAAAGTTCTGTCCAAAGAAGTTAATTACTTTGCAGTGTTTCCTTTTACAAAGGCATTCAGTCATAATAGTCTTTCTGATGTTCTCCATTAAATGTTCGACTAAACACTGCTGGACCAAATACATCGGAGGATCCACAATTCAATCCACAAACACAACCTAGGGAAAAACTTTTCCTTTTGCCACTGAATGACATGACTGTAGGGCAAGGGTTTGAGAAACATTGTGTATCTAGTTTTTATTGAAGTCAATAGAACTGATGTCAGTGAGCACAAAGTTAAGTTTCACAAAATACCCCTCTCCTGATATGTGATAAATAACTTTCATTTTATAATTTGCTTGTTTTCTAGAATTTGCTGGGAACTCACAACTTAGGCAGAGTTTTTTATGAGCCAATCAAGGATCGACATGGCAATATGCTGATAGTTACTGTAAGAGAAGTGGAGAGTCTTTATTCATTTTTTAATGGCAAATGGATGCAGGTATCCAAACTACAAAGCCAGAGGAAATCCCTTTCAACTCCAGAGGAGCCAACAGCATTAGACATCTTGCTTATAACAATCCAGGTAGTGCTTTGCTTCTCTTACTGTATGTTATTTGCTTTTGTAAAGCCTGTGCCAGAGCCCTGATTTTTGGAAGAGTCTTGTAGAATTTTAGGCCTTAATCCAGTGCCCAATAAAATTAATGGCAAGGCTCCCATTGAAAGCAAAGACTTATATTACTTCCAGTGGGTCTGGGATCAGATCCTTAATGTGTAAAATATCCATGAGATTCTAAAGAAATTACTTCAAAGTCCTAGCTGAGAATAGTACAGTTTCTATCAGTTTCGGGAAACCATGCTATAGAATTCTGTAGCAAAGGATATAAAAACCTTTAAAGTTCTCTGGGATGTTCTTAAGCACCTATACAGACACTTGCAATTTCTACACTCCATAAGATTTTTCCATCCAACCTTGAACACTAAATCTAGATTTAAAACTTCACTGTTCTACTTAATAAACTTGTTCTGTGGGGTTCAGAGTTCCTTGGAGCCTGGTATAGTTACTAAAGAATTCTTTACTGACCATTCTTTACCATTCTTTACTCCTTTAATTTCTGCATAACATGACCCTAGACTTCACAATTAGAAAAACACCAAGGTAAGGACTGATCTTAGAAGTTGCTTTGCATAGTCAGTTCAGTTAACATAGTTAAGAGCCATGGGCTTTCAGCCCTTCAAGAATCAGGGTATCTGTAAACTCATGTTAAACATAGATAGTTCACATAAAGATTAATACGTTTTATGTAGATAACAGCAACCTATTTCTCACAAAATGTCAGTAGCCAATCTCTCTAAAACTCAGTTGCACAGTTACCCAAAATACCACAAGACAAATCATTGTCTTAGTCCCTTCGTTAGTAACCTCAGCTAGACTGAGGTTAATTTTTGAATTAGAGGCACTTTCTTGGGCAGAGACTGTGCTTTTTGTACCGGAAACCGACAGGCAATCAAAATATACATCACCAGGTTTTAGAAACGTTAAAAAATTTCCAAAAGACAATAAAACTTACCTGATCTATGTTAGATTTAATGTATTAAAATGTGTTAAAGGTGTAGAAAAATGTCAATCTGGGCAAAAGTTTTATATTAGGAAACCCAAAATACAGGCTTGATCAAATTTCCACAGAGATCCTAGTGGAAAAATTGTTCCCCTAATGGTTTACACATTCCTATCTAATGCCCACCCTTTCTTGTATTACTTGTTTAATCATCGAATGGGTATTTTGTTCATGAAGTGCTTGTGAAAATGAGGGTCTAATTGCACTGGTCAGAGCCAAGCACAGCACTGGCAGATAATTTGATGGTTCCAAGACTAAAGGCATAAGGCCAGGTGTCTTAATCCTCATCCATTGCAGAAGCACACATTTCTCAGGATGGCAGCAGACATCATTTTTAGGGTAGTTTTGGGGGACTGTTATACATAGCCTTACAAATGTCTCCTGGCTTCAGCAAATATGCCATCATTATTAATGCCTTCTAAGCTCTATTTGTTGATAAAGATACTTGTTCAGAAAACACAGCCATTAATTAAACTTTGCAAACCACCAACCCCCATGCTTATAGAGTTCTTCCTGTTGAAGCCGGTGATACAGAACAGGTTTTCGAGAGATGTAGGCTGTGACTCTACATGCATTTCTTTGGTGACAGTACTGGCTTATGCAGCCCAGGTGATAGCTTTTTCCCAATGCTGCTCTGCTCCATCTCTGTAGCTATGCACCAAACGTGAACCAGGGAACTACTCTGGCTGAAAAATGACTGCTCCTTTTCCTGAGTTGTTTTTCAGCTGAGTCAGTTCCCTGACCCAGCTCGCTGCTGAAATGATCAGACAGGAGGGCAGAAGTGGGTGTTATTTAAGCTAGTTTAAATACTACAGTTGTAGAAGATTGAAACCTCAGTTTTTTAGAGCCAATTCCTGCATGACGTGGAGAACTTAGAGAACCTGTGTATGGCTTTAAGTAAAAAGTTGTCCAAGTGCACCCAAACTACCAGAGATTATTTATATGCTTAAGCATGTGCTTAAATGCTTTGCGAATTGGGAACACTGTTGAAACAAAAAGACGGCTGTAAAAACATTTGTTGCTTTTTGATCCCAAACTCTTCCGCTGATGTGGAAAAAAAATGAGATTTTTATGTAGGACTGTTTCTCTTAAAACAGGACATACTTTCCTATCACAAACGAAGTCAGCAACGCCTCCCTCCCGGCTTGTATCTAGGTTACCTTAAACTCTGCAGTTCTGTGGATCAAATCAAAGTGCTTGTGTTGCAGAAGTTGCCTAATGTCCTGTGTCATGTTAAAATCCGAGACAACAGCAATGTCTCCAAGTAAGTGAATATATACATATTTACACACACATATGTAGAGAACATTTCTTTTAAGTTTGAAACAACTGATCAAATTTAAATGCTAAGGCAATTTTGCCATTGCAAAATTGTAGCTGCCAGCAAAGTTTGGCTCAGATGTGTACCATCACAGAGATCGGCGCTGAACTAAACAGGTGCACCTGTGTGTTTCCAGCAATCTGAAGACCTATCCAGAACATGTACATATGAGCCCATTGGTTTCTAAGGACAGTATTCTGTGATCACTCAAATTCTGCAGGGTGGTAATGATCTTCCATATATCTGTTAGGAAGATCATAGCCTGCAGCCCTGATTCAGCCTCCAGTGAATTCAATGTCATCCTTCGTATTGATTTTCACTAACCATGGAGTGTTGGTGTTGGTGATTTTTCTGTATATTCTCTTGTGTAATATCTGGTTTCTCGCTCTAATCTACAGCAAACATACAGCAATTGAAAACACATATTCAGACAAATGCTATCAGCCATTGAACTGCTGCGCTCTGGGAAAGCCACTTTCCTCTTTGTCCATTGCTTCCCTTATCTATTGGGCAAGTGCACTTATTTGCACTTCCTAGTCCTTGCCTAGTGGGTAACACATTTTATTGGCTTTCTTCTGGAGCTTTTTAATCCCCCATCATTTCAGCAACCAGCTGCTAATTTTGCATGAGGAAAGAGGAACTGGATATCTATATGGATAACAAGGATATCCAGAATGTAGTAGTTAATACTAACAAAAATTTTGGAAGGAATATGAAGCCTAGTGCTTCAGGGTTTATAACAATCTCTGACTCTTGACGTTTAAGATCAGATCTTTATTTAGGAGCAAATTGCACCACATCTATTACTCATCTTGTAGTGGGGTTTCCTGTACTATTTTTTTTCTTGAATGTTTGGTGCTGGCTGCTTTTCAGACTCAATACTGGGCAGGGTAAATTAAGGATTTGATCCAGAAAGATGATTCCCATGTTTATCAGGTCTAGAATGGATATATGTCGAGCAAACCAGGAAGTTCTTTGGCTCCATTGAGTACAGAAGAGTCTGTCACAGAAATTAAACTTCCTGCTAATTGATACTGTTGTCATTTCCAATGCATGCTTGTTAAAATATTGTGGTAGATAGGGAATGAAGTATGTAAAAAAGAAAACCTGGAGTGAGAAGCCTTAGTGAAATATTTCAAAGGCAGTTGGACTTTCAGAGGTTTGCAAGGAATGTTCAGCCTGATGTACATGTGCTAGAAAAATTAAACTTTTCAAAGTTAGATTTTTAACCACAAACAATCAGGATTGCACAAGTTTAGAATGTTTTGCTATATGAGGATTAAACTATCAACAGATCCCAAATGCACATACACTGAATTCCTGCTTGTGCACTGAACTTTTGTTATATTTCTAATTTTAACTTGACTCAACATACAGAGATGAATGGGAATGGATCCAAACACTTTCTGGCTCAGAATCTGTGGAAAGTATGGATCATACTTCAGACTGCCCTACTCAATTGTTCTTGTATGAGCTCCAGATGGCAGTGAAAGCTCTCCTTAAACAGATCAATCTACCTCTGCATCAGGTATTTTCTTTTGTGGTATTTATCACCTTTTTAAAAACTGATTCTTAAGAACGCAACTAAATGCTACAAACTGTATAACTTGCAAGAAGGGATTAAAATGTTACGGTTGCAAGAAAAGAAAAGCAGGGAAGTTTTGTATTCAATTATTCTAGCTGTGTGTGGGGGGAACATCTTCAATAAAACAGTTATTTTCCTGGTTATTTGAACATAAAAGGATTAAGAGACAAATTTTCAATGAGCTCCTATTTTTGCATCTGTTAGCGTATTTGTGCAACTTCAGGCAGGTGCAAATAAGCGCTTTTGCATGAAACTAGTAGTTGTGAGCACCTTTACCCAGCTGGCAAAAAAAAATAGGTATTTTTCCAGACAAGCAGGGCAATTGACTGTTCTTTTGGAGGTAATAGTGAGGGTGTATGAAAGGCCTGCTGAAGATACAGCGTTTTGCTATTCTTTTACACACAGATAAATGTAGCACTTCTAAAACACATAGTTCCAGACCTCCAGATTGCTGTGGGTGAGGAGAGGTATCTGGCTTCTGGCTTTACATTTGGGTACAAGAAATGCATATGTGAATAAATAAAGAAGTCAGGAAGGATAATCTATGATGTGAAAGATCCATGAAAAAATACGCTAAGGAGTTTGTTTCTTGTTTACACGAATTCCATTTTATTTTGGTCTACAAGGGTAAAGAGGGCTTCAAGTAGAAGTAAATCATCTTTATATTCACTTCAAGGTCTATTTGTGCAGCTAGAAAGATGTGACCTTAAAATAAATTAATCTGGTTCTACATTTCTTGATTTTGAAAGGTTTAGGCTTTGCTTTTAAAAAGGAATCCATCAGTGCTGCACCTTCTAGCCTGGGAAGAGCCAAGTAAGACTCAAGTAAATCCAAAATTAAGATAGATGGTGTGCTGCCTTGTGGTCAGTCACTCTAATTCAATAGGGCTCTGTACAGGTCTCTATGCTAGTGTATTTTCTTGGAGGTTATAGCTTTTGTGCATCTTTTTTTTTTTTTTTCGAGCTAGGGACTAAAATATTTAAATCAATGTGCAGTATGTTCCTTAGGCTGCAGTTCAGCCAAGCGTTTAAGCTCATCTATTGTGCATGAGAGATAGACATAAACATGACCTTGCAGTTAAACACAGTTGTAAATGTTTTGATGACTCAGGACCCAACTTCTATGTTAATGAATTGAATTTTTAATTCAACAGATTTATTTATATATTTTTATTATTTTTGTGGTAAACAGAATCATGGACAGTTACACTGGTGCATACCCAGGGTAAAAGGCAGTGCTGCACACAGCAGCTCTACAGCAGCCTCAGGCCAACTCCTGTGTGTGCCATTTTCCCTTGCTGCAGCACTTGTTAAACCTTTTCAGTGCTGTGTTGAGGGAGAGCTGCATATTTCTCTTAACCAACCCTAAATTGAATCTTAAAGGTTTTTAATTGAATCCATTTTCATGTTTTCACATAATTATGCAATCATAATCTTGAAAAGCACATGGCATGTGATCATTTTCTGCCTAATAAGAAACATAAATGTTGTTTTCAGGGGGGTTGTGCCTGTGTGTGTTGTTTTAATGTGGAACATTGCAGCTTTAAATCTTTATTTTATGTAGTGACATGAACCCACATTTAGGGCCCCCCCCCAAATATTTATGTTTTATAAAAATTCCGAGCTTGATGTTGTGCAAATTTTCTTTAATGTTTTATATCATTTGGGGTGTTGTTTATATAAGTGCCATGTTGTAATTCTCTCCTATTTCTTCCCCCGCGCGTGTCCCTCTACAGGCTAAGCACTTCCGTCTGTATACACAGGAGGTGTTGGAACTGGGTCACAATGTCTCCTTTCTTCTCCTGCTCCCCGCCTCAGACGACGTCTGCACTGCCCCAGGACAGAATAATCCTTACACCCCACACTCAGGATTTCTTAACCTCCCTCTTCAGATGTTTGAACTCGGTATAGTAGCTTGCTTCACCTAGAAATATTAACCCAGTCTCCTTATAATAAAATCACAAAGTTGTATCTGTTTTCCCCCTTGTCCCAGTGGAGAGTCAATAAATCACATGATGGCTTTGGCAACAACACTACCTATAACTGTGTACAAGTTATAGACGGAGCAGAGCGGTTAAAGCATATACTGTAGCAATCGTTATTGAAATGCAAAGCATAGAGCAAAGCCCACAGTTATCCAGTATGTGTCTATAAGCTTATTTGGAAGATGATGTTCTTTAAAAAACAGAAACAAAAAATTACACACAACACAGCAAGTGAAAGGAGATGCAAAAACACATCCCTCTGAATTGTCACAAGAATAATGACCAGTTTTGTAGAGCAGAATTTTTGCACTTCCTGATTGCAGATAGTCCTACTCAAGGTCTGACTCCCTCACAACTTTGTGAAAGGTCTGAGTGGAGTTTCCCGTGTGAGGGTCATCTTTTTCCTTCTGATTCCTGGAAAAATGCAGGAGTGGTGCAGGAAAAGCCTGTTATTGTGAAAAATGCCAAAGCACTGGACTTGAATCTATTTTTTTAGGGAGTACATCCTGTGCTGTAGCAGATTCAGCCCTCTTGTTCCACTGCATTGCTGACTGGGTAAGAACTCCCTAAACCAGAGTTTTCCATCTGTCTCACAGAAGGCATAAGATGCTTTAGCTTCAAGGTCTTCTATTTCTCATTTCTTCTTCTTTGGTCCACAGAGAAAAGAAAGGTTCCACATAAAAGCAGCTCATAAAGACTTAATAGTTCTTTTTAGAAAGAATATTAAGTATGGGGATTGCTGAGCCTTACACATTAGTCTCCTCTGTTTCCTTCTGGCCTGTAAAACTGGGTATCTTTCTTTCCTATGCCTTGGAGAAGAGAAAAAGATAAGAACCAAAACTGATGGAGTACACAAGGAGCCACTACAGAATAGGTCTCTAGTGGCAACTGTGTCCTCAGTGATATCTCTCTCAGGTGTTTATGTGACACCATTACCATCCTATTTCCTACATATCATTGCTAAGTGCTGTTAGAGTCACTAATGTAGGAGAACATGTTAGATGTTAATGGAGGGTCTTACCAAGACCATGTTTCCACAGTCACAGTAGATCCGTGACCTACCATCATCCCGCAACACGTTTCATTTGGATCAGGCAGGAATATATGATATTGTTTATGCCACATCAGCCAGAGGACACAAAGTGGTGCCTGTGACAACTCTGGGTTTTTATGCTAGTTGTGGGAGGACAGATGACAGCTAAGCTGCCATAAAATTATGAGTGGTACAGACAGACAATACATGAGCTGATGTAGTCTGCCAAGGAAAAGTTACCCCTTCAAAAGAAAACTAATGTAATTGAACTAGAAGAGTTAGTTCAGTGCTTTGGGTCATATGGCCATGGCTGTAGTGCCCTAAAGCCATACTTACTATCTTCTTGACACACAACCCTGAAGTCTACAGTTAGACTCTGTGTATTGAGCATATAATTTCTCCGTATGAGAGGTGAGTGCTGCATTCACTGTGCAAATTAATGCACGACGCATACTCATCTCTGGTGAAATTAATCTCCACACTAGAGGTTTTGCAGACTATTTAACTCTCCTTATGTGGTACACAGGCCGGGGGCAGGAGTCATTCTCACTTCTGGGACATAGTTTGCATCAGGCTGACAAAGCAACAGACATTGAATGGGATGATGTGAAGCAGATAAACATGCAACAGAGTAACCTCTCAAATGGCATTCTGGGTGCAGATCTCTCTGTTTAGCAATGTTGCTGCAGTGGGAAAGCAGTTCATGGAGCGAACAGTATGGAAAGCTGAATGTTACTTTTGAGTATTTTTTTTAAGTAAGCAATCATCTGGCCAAAGGCAGATGACATTTCTATGTGACTTATTATATATGTATCCCTGATGTTCTATAAAGTGACTGTGATTCACATCTCAAATATTAGAAGCTTCCATTCCCCATTAGCTGGTGGCTACCAACTATATAATTGCATAACCACAAAAGACTATGTTGAAGTAACATTTGTTAAAGTAACATTAAAGGGTCTGACTTAAAACCACAAAGGCTAGAAACTTCAGCACTGAAGCTGAAACCGCGGCTGTAATTCACTCAAGAGTCCACCACATATGGCATATATACTGTAAGACCACACACTATTCAGACTAGATCCCTGCAATATCTAGGCATCATTGGGAAACCAGAAGGTAGAATTCTTTCTTTCACTCTTTTTTTTGTGGGATTTCTGTGTTCAGATTAGGCCTTTATTGTTATGCTAATGATGTTTCTGTGATTGGATTTCTTCATTTGAGAAATTCTTCTCAATTATCATGTTGTTTGTAAGGGATAAGTAGACATGTCACTGTTTTTATTTCTTTTTTAATATTTATGATAAGAAGAATATATGCAGTTTACACTTGAAACACCCTGAAAAATATCATGCCGCAATCCAGAAAAGCAGCAGTAGTAAGCCAATTGGCATTTGCTGCTATAGCAAGATCACGCTGTATGCTTGCATTTATTGAAGCACTAATGAATGGGGAAGTATTCTTCTCCCTCAGCAAGTTTCCGTATGTCTATACTGTAGTTCACAGAGATAACTGGTAAGTTTTGCCTGAGCAACTGCAAGTTCTGGAATAACGTAGCTTTAAGAGGCCAGGTAAACTAACGTTTGTGAAGCTCCATGGCACTGTAGCTGTTCTGTCTCTGTTACCTAGTTACCTCTTTCAGAGGTAGGTCAGATAGCTCGGTGCTACTCCAAAATCAAATTACAAAAAGCAAGAGGTCATGTCTGAACTTTCTGTGTTACCCTTCTGCATAAGAGTTCAGAGGATGATGTGTGGTAACACCGAAAAGAGTTTTAATTGTTTCATCCAAACTGTAATATCACTGAAATGCTTTTATTGCCGAGTCATTTACATTTAAGTTACTGATTTAAGCTAGCCTAGCCCAAGAGAAAGTTATCATTCTTCGAAATGATACTTTCTTTCTGAAACACTCAATTAAAAAAAATAAAAGATGAGTTCCATTTTCCAGTCATGTCACTACTTTCTTGATAAAAGAAATGATGAGCTATAAAAGCCTCAGAAACAGCCTTTCTGATTAAAGCTATCAAGGGCAAGACAGCCTCTGGAGTTGCATACTAAGGACCTGATTATCCCATCACTTAGATATAAATTAGAAATTACTCTTTTGAAATCAGTGAAGTTACAGAGTAAATCCAGTGTAAATGAGAGGAGAGTTAGAGCCTGTATTATTTATTTCTAGCTTAAAGTAACCCATCCAGAGAGTTAGTAATTATATTCAATAAAATTTGTGTTCTGAAAGCTAAGGATTTCATATTTCATAACCAGAATATAACAATGTTTCCTTTGCACTTGGTCTTTTCACAGTTCATTTTTGCTGTTACAAGGAAAAATTTATAAGCCTGTATTGCCGCCTTTCTGCTGTCATAGAGCTGGACTCTCTGAAAACCCAGCAATCCCTAAGGGAAGCAATTTCAGACAGTGAAGTCGCTGCAGCCAAACAAAGACACCAGCAAGTTATAGACTACATACAGGTAATAGTCTGTTTCTGACTATTCCAAGGAGATTTTAAGGTGGCTTTCTTAAAAATTGCATAGGGCTGTAATTTGAAATCTAAATGGAGAATTATTCACAGACATCATAAAAAGAGCAGTTGTATCAAAAGTGCAATTCTGTTTTTATGAAATTCAAACCCAGAACATGATTTCCTTAGTTGTTGCTTTTATACAAGGATTTTTATGGGTAAAATCAAATGACAGTTATACTAGACTGTTATAAAGAAATGTGTCAGTCTGCTTGTAAAACTCACCCCCATCTAATGTGAGGTAAGCTAGTACCATGCTTGGGCATTCATTCGGTTAATAGTTTTTGTCTGTCTTTTTCACCATGATAAATTGCCAATTAAAAAAATTAAAATGAAAATTCAGACTAGGTTGTGGAGACAATCTTCATCAACAATATCACAGTGAAGAAAGCAGCTCTGTGTTTAAGATGGCAAGCTAGCCCCAAAAGCATCTGCAAGTCTGTCCAGCACCATGCAGTGATACTGCTTCAGTCCCCCAATGCAGAAAGATCACAAATGTCATCATACTTGTCTATCTTGCTTATTCTCTGTCTCTCACACTGATTTTCCTGTACTGTTCCCAGATCAGGACTTTACCTACTCAACTCAGGGATCTTCAAACTACACCCCATTGTGCAGCATGGCAAGGCCTGTCCTTTTGCAAACCATTTGGGCAATTGGTTATTTATAGATAAAACTCATGACCTTTGCAGAGTGCATCTATGAATCTGTCTTTCTACAAGTGAGGTACAGATAAGTTTACAGCTCTATATTCTTAATATTCAAGCAACCTTCTGTTGGAATAGGGGCCAAGACAACCACTTTTCTCATTGATAATACGATTGGCCCTCCATAATTATGAACAGGATGATAATATTTCTGTTACTCTTTGCTCTGAATTCAGATCCCCTTTGCCTTGTCCACTTTGGAGCTTTTGGCAACCTGCAGGGGGGCAGAGAGGAATGTTCCATTGTACTTTCACTGCTCAGTCACCTCCTTGCTTCTCGTTCGCATCCTCACACTCAGAAAATTTAGCTTTTTCCCAGCGTGCAGGAGAATTTGGAAAATTTTTATCCTTCACATCAAAAATAAGTATATGTGTATTAAAACGCACGCACTGTATAAACAGTTCTGAGTTCCTCTTCTCCAAAGTGTTTGAGTCACATATATACGCTGGGAAAATATGGGAGAACATTTTAAACCTCAGTGTTTTGTGCTGAATTATTGTGACAGTGTATTAGCCTTGTCAGGTTTCCTCTCAAATGAAAACCAGCTGTATTCCACCTATTGGCAAAAATATCTCAGCCCACCACATACCGCAATCTTCAGTGGTGACCACAAAACCGCAAGAGCATTTGTGTGATCCTAGATCTAAGACAGTGTTGAAGTCACTACACAAACCAAACATTGTAAAGAGCAAGGGAGTCTATATAAATGCAGTTCTGAAAAGGAGTCAGAGGGCAACTGAAAAGTAAAAACTAAAAAAAAAAAAAACAAAAAAAACCCCAGCAGATAAAGTACTTAGAGTCTTTACCAGAATGTTACACAGCAAGAAAAGAAATCTGCAGACACTGAAATTAAAACTGAAGTTAAGCTATAATTTATATAGCATAATGCTTCAAATGTTCCTAGATTGTCAAAGAACCACAGTTCATCAAAACGACTGGTCCATTATCTCAGGAGACACTGCAGAATGGCATCAGGGACAAAATCGACAGGATTTGCATTTTATTAAACTGCACGCAATATGATTTTTGTTTGGGTTTGAGGGAGGATCACAGAAAGGAAATATAAAATCTCCAAAATCAAATAGGTGAGACATTTGCTAACTGTTATTCTCTTCATGGAGGTACACTGAAGTCTTGAAATGATGTAGGATTATGAATTAATCTCTGAACCATTTGTTATTCTTATCAGTGTATATTCTTAGCTCAAATTAACTCAGTGGCAAGGCTTGCACTGACATCATTGGAGTCGGGATTTCACCTTTACATAAAAATGGCCATACTAGGTCAAAACAGAGATCCATCTACCCAGCTATCCTGTCTCCAACATGGCTTATCAAGAACTACCCTAACTAATCTGGCATCTACAGTATCCTTTGGCAATAAATTACACACTTTGAATGTGCATTTTGTGAAGAAGTATCTCCAGCTAAGAGCATGACTTGGAGAACTACCCTTAGAATATATCAATCTGCAGTCTCCTTTTCACTGATCCCTCTGTTACTTCCCTATTTGATAATACTGCACAAAGTAACACTCACTTTTGCCTATCCTTTCACTGACCCAGCGTTCTATGCCCTTTACATTCTTGCAAAATGTAGCGTGTGTAACTGCCAAGCAATTTCCCTTAAACACTGCAATATTAATATGAAGGCTCACTTCTTTAAATGCAGAATCTTCTGCAGGAAGAGAAGCACAGGGGAAGTTCTAGAAAGGATACTGCAGCAGAAGGGTATTATACTCACAGCTACTGTCATTTGCTGGTTGCAGCAACATTTACTCAGCATCAAAGATCTTGAATTGCTTGAAGATGTTAAAAGTGTTCCATTATCAAAAGACTCTGAAGACCCACATTAAACAGCATCTTTCCTCTCTGAATAGATACTTAAAGCTATATCCTGCAAATGA
Source organism: Fulmarus glacialis (assembly GCF_000690835.1). NCBI lineage: Eukaryota > Metazoa > Chordata > Aves > Procellariiformes > Procellariidae > Fulmarus > Fulmarus glacialis. The sequence goes on along the minus strand of NW_009223446.1, from coordinate 14,270 downwards.
TTTAGGCACTTGTCTCTTATTGCCATCAACAGGCATGTGTTAGAATTGTCTTAGTGTAGATTTATACTATTAAAATGCATGCAGACCAAAATTATGATGAGGGAGAAAACCTGCAGTTTGGCTCACAGCTTTGCTTCAACCCTCCACGTATGTATATTCTTCTTCTGTTAAAAACTAGGTTTGATCTGAGCACTCTGCTTTTGAACATGATCCTGGGTTTGCAAGGATGCTCAAGAAGTCTTGCTTTCATTCCAGTACAGAATGAAACCAACTTTCAAGTGTGCTACAAAATTGATCAAGCTTTATGCTCCATCAAAAGACAATTTTCATTTTCTTTCCATGTCAGAGTTTAGGCCTGGATTCACCCCTCCTAACCACAGATTCATAATAGAGATAAATAATTTGAGAGTCTGGTGGCCCTAAGCAGCCTCTGCAGTGGTGGAGCAGAAGCAGCACCTAACCAAAGGCAGTTCAGACCACCTAAACCTGAAGTATCCCGTCAGGGCATCCTTCTTTTCTCTGTTAGCAGTGACTACACACCTACTTGGGCACTTGAAGAAAGTACACACTTCGGTAAAATTAATACACAGACTTAACTTTTTCACCATTTTTTTCTCTACAGCAAATTGATGAGATCTGGAAGGAAATGAGATGGATCACAGAAGCACTGCAGTATGCAAGATACAAGCAGCCAGCAGCTGGCCTACCCATAAAGAAGCTGGTGGATCTTTCAGAAGAACACTCTCAAAAGAAAATCAGTTCAACCTCTTCACATCTAGATTGTCTTCCTTCACCTCCCCCTTCACCTGAGGCTAGAATCCAGAGGAGAAAAGCTGTGAGTGGTAAGAGAATTTTTTCTTTGTCCATCAAGCGAAATCTTTGAACTCACTTTTAATTGTAACAGTTCTTGTATGTCATTTTATAAAAGGAGTAAATTTTATCCTTCTACAATATTTACAATCATTTTTTGTTTTCAACTACCCAGAATAATTGCTCATCATCAGCCAACTTTGTCACCTCACTATTCCAGATCATTTAATGAACAGGTTGGAAGGGACAGGTGCTATCACTGACTTCTGCATGATGTCCAGAATTAGTAAAATCCATCCATAGTGAAAGCTGACTACTTCATTTGCTGTCTGCACCAACAATCTGCTCTTGATACATGGAGGGAGCTTTGTCTTTATCTCAATTACAGCTTCATTTCTTCAGAACCTGTGGTAAAGAACCTTGTCAAAAGCTCTTCAGAAATCTAAGGATGCCTGTGTATTAATTGTGCACATGTTCAGAGTTTATTTAGATTGGTGAGACATGAGTTACTAAGCTAAAGCTATTGACCCTTTCTCATCACTCATGTATCTATCTATTCTTCACCATAGTTTCTAATAATTTGTCCGGAATCTAAGTCAGACTTTTCCATAGTCTCCATTTGTTACCTTCTGTTTCTCTGATATTACAGCCATTTTCTTTCCATGCTTTGACTGTTCCTCTGCTTTGGAGCAGTTCTTTCTTATGCTCCTCTTGCTTTGTTTTGATAGAGCAAATTTTAGTGCCAATAGTCCAGTTTGATTTAACAGTCGTTTTCACATATCTCAAGTGTTCTCAGTGTTTTAGACATGCACTTTAAAACACAGAATTACACAAATAAGTACCCACCTCATTGACCATTATTGCTTCTCTGAACAGCTGGAAAATTAAACTGATGAAAGAAATGGATCACAGCAAATAAAGATGAAGCAAATTAAACAGTAACACCTAATTTGCTAACAGAATAAGGACTTTGGAGAAAAATGTAAACCATCATTCTGCTGAGCTGTCTTTAAGCAACGAGTAAATGAAACAGTAGAAACAAAAGCAACAGATGCTGCGTTAAACAACTGCCATGACCATTTTGGTAATAATAATTTGTTTTTTTCAAATTGGCAGTTTTATACAGTTAAGAAAATGAATAAATTTAGTCTGATTAGATTAGGTTAAAAGAAAAGAAACCCAAAGACGATGGTGCTTTGATTCGCTCCATTACACAGTGGTGTTCTTTCTCAGCATCTCTCCCTGAACTAATTTTTCCCCTGTATTACAGACCATGAATGCAGAATAATCCTTAGCTCTGGCACCATGTAACCTAGAGCATTATCTTGTCCTGCATGGGCTTGATTCATTATTGCTGTGCTATATGGCAATTTACACTAGGTCAATGTGAATAGTCAGCACTGTGTAAAATCTACAGTTTTTTCCTTGGATCTAATATAAATTGTCCAGGGCAGTGGAGCATCAATCCATTCTATCACATATGCCACTATTTATTATGTTATTGATCCTTCTGTAGCCAAAAGACAGCAGTGATTTCAGTGCCAGGGTGAGTTTTGGTCAACAAATTCACACTTGAATTAAGTGTGCCTGCTTTGGATTTGAACATACATAATGCACCTCTGATGGGCAAAAGGGTAGCTTTTGTTCATCTACCTCCATGTCTTGCCTCAAGCCTCTTACGCACACATACAGTTGTACCTACTCACAGTTACAGAGGTATAAATCTGGAGTAACTCAACTGACATCTTTAATAAAAACAGAACCCGAATTAGAGTTTCTCTCTTTCCAAAATCTCCATCTCTATGAAATTTGGTGAAAACAAGATACAAGAAAACAGAGCTTTTCAGAACTTAATCCCAATTCAAATTAAAATTCTTCCCTGCACTTAATTTAATACATGCATCCTTCTTGGTTTTTCTAATTCCACCACCACCTCTTTAACACATCTGTAAATCGTCGCTGACTACTGTCCTTGCTGTCCCCTAGGCCCATGGACAATTCCACAGAGGAAACACACATACATTTTCAGAACTGTAGATTTGACTCTAAATTAAGAAAAAAAAATACATAAATGACAGTTAAGCAATTTCTCTCCTGTACTTGACTTCTTAATGCTAATCAGTTCTCTTTGCAGATTCCCAGCCCTGCTCAGATGAAGAAGGCTGCTCTGAAGTATTCCTTCCAACTGACAGTGACTATGACTCCAGTGATGCATTAAGCCCCAGAGAATTAGACCTGATTTACTCCTCCTCACATGACATATCCCAGCAGGCAGGCAGTGGCCTGGGTGGCAGTGCACCTGATGTTCTCCAAGTCCATGACATGAAGCCTTGCCTGACATTGAAAGAAGGCCTGGCAGAGTGTAGTGCCTTTGATACTAATGCTGAATATTGCACAGAGTATATGAGCAATCTAACAATGTCAGGGCTTACATCGAAAAGCATAGACAAGTCCTCTGGCTCCAAGCAGCCATTGAGCTTTTTAGGGAAAAAAAGGCTAGGAAAACATCAACATTACAACTACTTCAGCCGGCATCATCGTTGGTTGCGTGTGCACAGCGAGACACAGTCTGGCTCTCTGTCTGAAGGCGTGTATACTCAGCATCTCATGAGATCTTCAGATTTGTCTCAAGAACCTACCTCCAGTGAGCAGTTAAAGATTCCCATCGATGGGTCTCGGAGCACTTTCTTACCTCACACATCCAGCCTTCCAGAAGATGAGAAAGGCAAGTATGAGGAATCAAGGCAGAATGTCCACAGGATACATGTGGAGCCTTACAAAACAACATTTCTGGGTGAAGAGGGCAAGTCTTGGGCAATGAGCACACAGTCTGTAGAACACAGGGATGTGCACAACGCTATGCAACAGATAATGGATCCAGATGACGAGTTGGGTTCTGCTGTCTCAGAAGTCTTCAGCAGCACACTTTAACCCCAGACTCTGCATTGCTTCCCATTGCTCCATGATGAGATAGTGAGCATTATGCACACAGGGCCATACTTTAAAAACCACTGGTAAAAATCCAGCTCCTGAAATGGCAACTCGTGCCACTCAAAAGAATCCTAATCTTTTTACTTCATCACCAGATTTCTGGTCTTACAGGGGTATCTGTCATGATGCAAGCATTATTATTGGCATCTGCAGTTTTGCAGGTAGAGTCATAACAGTCACCACATAACAGAACAATCTGTGGCTGCAAATCTAGTAATCAGGTTTTGCAGTTCTCTTGATTTCCATATATCTCTGGGCATGCAAAATTTTAAGCATGAGTGGTTCTGCCTGCAAGTTAGCAGAAACTGTAACATCCTTGGTGTCGTCATGTTAGGACTGTGTCCTAAACTTCTATTAACCTGTTTTCCACCATTTCCTATAAATTTTTCTACTTCTCAGCCTTCTTGAATGGATTTAGGTTGCATATAACTAAAGTGCTAACTGGTCTAGTAACACAGCTAACCCAGAGTTTCTAGCCACTTACAAAGAAATGAAAATTCTTTCAATATCTAGAAAATGCAGTCAACACCATCTCTGAATGCTGTCAGAACCTGACATAATTATCACAACCATTTTTTTTCAGGAGCTTAGATTTCAAATTATATAAGTAGCAAGTTATTTTAAAAGCTTAGGAGGTGAACCTTTGAGGTCAAGAGCAGGCAGAATGAGGCCAAGTTCTGAAGGAATAATATGCAGGGTCTAAGTGAGATTGAAGTGAAGCTTGGTCTTTTCTGCCCACCACACAAGAGCAGATTTCTTTACATTGGCGGCACTCTCATACACCCATTGGAAAGAAATGCCCCTGCTTTTGTTCCTGAATATTCGCTGTAAACTTCAGGGGTATTTGATCACCATGTCTGAAATTGGGATATTCTGGCAATTCAGACTAGGGCAATTTGGGGTGCAGTTTGAATCTAAGATTTTTTATTTGGGCCACCAATAAATATTAATATCATAAGGAGGGTGGGAAGTGGTGTTTTAGCATGCCGTATTTGTCTAAAGGCAGATCACAGTGAGTCATGATTTTGTCCTTTACAATCAGAATAAGACTTACAGTACTACAGAAGATGATCTCAAAAATGAAATCTATATTAATGAGAACCATAACATTTGAGTCACTAAGAAATGAACGAATGTGGAGAGAAACCCCAGCTGTTGCACAAGCTTTAATTTTTCTTAAACAGTTCTTGAAGTTTA